>NW_025958316.1:0-39363 GCF_023159225.1 Perognathus longimembris pacificus | reverse complement strand
AAAATTGTAAAGTGGAGAAAGCGAGAGCGCGCGAATGCACTCAAGCAAACACAAACAGCACAGCACGATGCGTATTTTTTTTAAATTGACAAAATAAATCAAAAATAAAAATAAGTGGAAAAGGCGAGAGTGCGCGAGCACACAGGAGCAAAGACAAGCAGCGCAGCTTGATGCGTAGTAAAAAAAATAATAAATAGACAACTGGACGACCTCATTAGAAATAAAAACCCAAAAGATTAGATAGACAAACAAACAAACACTAAATGTGGAGAGAAGGGCAGTGCGCGCAGGAGCAAAGGTAAACAGCAGACAGACCTGAATCCTTATCTTTACAAGGTCGACCTCCGAAATTTGTTCAGTTTGTCTTGGTGACGGATAATGGAAGGAAGGGCAGGCAACTGGTCGACTTCATGTAAATAAACAAATAAAAAATAAGATAAACTCTCAGGAATAGATAAATAATAACAAAATTTGTAAAGTGGAGAAAGCGAGAGCGCGCGAATGCACTCAAGCAAACACAAACAGCACAGCACGATGCGTATTTTTTTTAAAATTGACAAAATAAATAAAAATAAATCAAAATAAAAATAAGGGGAAAAGGCGAGAGTGCGCGAGCACACAGGAGCAAAGACAAGCAGCACAGCTTGATGCGTAGTAAAAAAAATAATAAATAGACAAACTGGTCGACCTCATTAGAAATAAAAACCCAAAAGATTAGATAGACAAACAAACAACACATAAATGTGGAGAGAAGGGCAGTGCACGCAATAGCAAAGGTAAACAGCAGACAGACCTGAATCCTTATCTTTACAAGGTCGACCTCAGAACTTTGTTCAGCTTCGTCTCGGTGACGGATAATGGAAGGAAGGGCAGGCAACTGGTCGACTTCTATTAAATAAACAAATAAAATATAAGATAAACTCTCAGGAGTAGACAAATAATAACAAAAAAATTGTAAAGTGGAGAAAGCGAGAGCGCGCGAATGCACTCAAGCAAACACAAACAGCACAGCACGATGCGTATTTTTTTTAAATTGTCAAAATAAATAAAAAATAAATCAAAAATAAAAATAAGTGGAAAAGGCGAGATGTGCGCGAGCACACAGGAGCAAAGACAAGCAGCGCAGCTTGATGCGTAGTAAAAAAAATAATAAATAGACAACTGGTCGACCTCAATAGAAAGAAAAACCCAATAGAATTGATAGACAAACAAACAAACACATAAATGTGGAAAGAAGGGCAGTGCGGGCAGGAGCAAAGGTAAACAGCAGACAGACCTGAATCCTTATCTTTACAAGGTCGACCTCAGAACTTTGTTCAGTTTGTCTCGGTGACGGATAATGGAAGGAAGGGGCAGGCAACGGGTCGACTTCATTTAAATAAACAAATAAAAATAAGATAAACTCTCAGGAATAGATAAATAATAACAAAAATTTTAAAGTGGAGAAAGCGAGAGCGCGCGATTGCACTCAAGCAAACACAAACACACAGCACGATGCGTATTTTTTTTAAAAAATTGTGAAAATAAATCAAAAATAAAAATAAGTGGAAAAGGCGAGAGTGCGCGAGCACACAGGAGCAAAGACAAGCAGCGCAGCTTGATGCGTAGTAAAAAAAATAATAAATAGACAACTGTTGACCTCATTAGAAATAAATACCCAAAAGATTAGATAGACAAACAAACAAACACATAAATTTGAAGAGAAGGGCAGTGCGCGCAGGAGCAAAGGTAAACAGCAGACAGACCTGAATCCTTATCTTTACAAGGTCGACCTCAGAACTTTGTTCAGTTTGTCTCGGTGACGGATAATGGAAGGAAGGGCAGGCAACTGGTCGACTTCATTTAAATAAACAAATAAAAAATAAGATAAACTCTCAGGAATAGATAAATAATAACAAAAAAATTGTAAAGTGGAGAAAGCGAGAGCGCGCGAATGCACTCAAGCAAACACAAACAGCACAGCACGATGCGTATTTTTTTAATTGAAAAAATAAATCAAAAATAAATCAAAAATAAAAATAAGTGGAAAAGGCGAGAGTGCGTGAGCACACAGGAGCAAAGACAAGCAGCGCAGCTTGATGCATAGTAAAAAAATAATAAATAGACAACTGTCGACCTCATTAGAAATAAAAACGCAAAAGATTAGATAGACAAACAAACAAACACATAAATGTGGAGAGAAGGGCAGTGCGCGCAGAAGCAAAGGTAAACAGCAGACATACCTGAATCCTTATCTTTACAAGGTCGACCTCAGAACTTTGTTCAATTTGTCTCGGTGACGGATAATGGAAGGAAGGGCAGGCAACTGGTCGACTTCATTTAAATAAACAAATAAAAAATAAGATAAACTCTCAGGAATAGATAAATAATAACAAAAAAATTGTAAAGTGGAGAAAGCGAGAGCGCGCGAATGCACTCAAGCAAACACAAACAGCACAGCACGATGTGTATTTTTTTTAAAATTGACAAAATAAATCAAAAATAAAAATAAGTGGAAAAGGCGAGAGTGCGCGAGCACACAGGAGCAAAGACAAGCAGCGCAGCTTGATGCGTAGTAAAAAAAATAATAAATAGACAACTGGTTGACCTCATTAGAAATGAAAACCCAAAAGATTAGATAGACAAACAAACAAACACATAAATTTGAAGAGAAGGGCAGTGCGCGCAGAAGCAAAGGTAAACAGCAGACATACCTGAATCCTATCTTTACAAGGTCGACCTCAGAACTTTGTTCAATTTGTCTCGGTGACGGATAATGGAAGGAAGGGCAGGCAACTGGTCGACTTCATTTAAATAAACAAATAAAAAATAAGATAAACTCTCAGGAATAGATAATAATAACAAAAAATTTTAAAGTGGAGAAAGCGAGAGCGCGCGATTGCACTCAAGCAAACACAAACAGCACAGCACGATGCGTATTTTTTTTAAAAATTGTGAAAATAAATCAAAAATAAAAATAAGTGGAAAAGGCGAGAGTGCGCGAGCACACAGGAGCAAAGACAAGCAGCGCAGCTTGATGCGTAGTAAAAAAAATAATAAATAGACAACTGGTTGACCTCATTAGAAATAAAAACCCAAAAGATTAGATAGACAAACAAACAAACACATAAATTTGAAGAGAAGGGCAGTGCGCGCAGGAGCAAAGGTAAACAGCAGACAGACCTGAATCCTTATCTTTACAAGGTCGACCTCAGAACTTTGTCAGTTTGTCTCGGTGACGGATATGGAAGGAAGGGCAGGCAACTGGTCGACTTCATTTAAATAAACAAATAAAAAATAAGATAAACTCTCAGGAATAGATAAAATAATAACAAAAAATTTTAAAGTGGAGAAAGCGAGAGCGCGCGATTGCACTCAAGCAAACACAAACAGCACAGCACGATGCGTATTTTTTTTAAAAAATTGTGAAAATAAATCAAAAATAAAAATAAGTGGAAAAGGCGAGAGTGCGCGAGCACACAGGAGCAAAGACAAGCAGCGCAGCTTGATGCGTAGTAAAAAAAATAATAAATAGACAACTGGTTGACCTCATTAGAAATAAAAACCCAAAAGATTAGATAGACAAACAAACAAACACATAAATTTGAAGAGAAGGGCAGTGCGCGCAGGAGCAAAGGTAAACAGCAGACAGACCTGAATCCTTATCTTTACAAGGTCGACCTCAGAACTTTGTTCAGTTTGTCTCGGTGACGGATAATGGAAGGAAGGGCAGGCAACTGGTCGACTTCATTTAAATAAACAAATAAAAAATAAGATAAACTCTCAGGAATAGATAAATAATAACAAAAAAATTGTAAAGTGGAGAAAGCGAGAGCGCGCGAATGCACTCAAGCAAACACAAACAGCACAGCACGATGCGTATTTTTTTAATTGAAAAAATAAATCAAAAATAAATCAAAATAAAAATAAGTGGAAAAGGCGAGAGTGCGTGAGCACACAGGAGCAAAGACAAGCAGCGCAGCTTGATGCATAGTAAAAAAAAATAATAAATAGACAACTGGTCGACGTCATTAGAAATAAAAACGCAAAAGATTAGATAGACAAACAAACAAACACATAAATGTGGAGAGAAGGGCAGTGCGCGCAGAAGCAAAGGTAAACAGCAGACATACCTGAATCCTTATCTTTACAAGGTCGACCTCAGAACTTTGTTCAATTTGTCTCGGTGACGGATAATGGAAGGAAGGGCAGGCAACTGGTCGACTTCATTTAAATAAACAAATAAAAAATAAGATAAACTCTCAGGATTAGATAAATAATAACAAAAAGATTGTAAAGTGGAGAAAGCGAGAGCGCGCGAATGCACTCAAGCAAAACACAAACAGCACAGCACGATGCGTATTGTTTTTAAATTGACAAAATAAATCAAAAATGAATCAAAAATAAAAATAAGTGGAAAAGGCAAGAGTGCGCGAGCACACAGGAGCAAAGACAAGCAGCGCAGCTTGATGCGTAGTAAAAAAAATAATAAATAGACAACTGGTCGACCTCATTAGAAATAAAAACCCAAAAGATTAGATAGACAAACAAAACAAACACATAAATGTGGAGAGAAGGTCAGTGCGCACAGGAGCAAAGGTAAACAGCAGACAGACCTGAATCCTTATCTTTACAATGTCGACCTCAGAACTTCGTTCAGTTTATCTCGGTGACGGATAATGGAAGGAAGGGCAGGCAACAGGTCGACTTCATTTAAATAAACAAATAAAAAATAAGATAAACTCTCAGGAATAGATAAATCATAACAAAAAATTGTAAAGTGTAGAAAGCGAGAGCGCGCGAATGCACTCAGCAAACACAAACAGCACAGCACGATGGGTATTTTTTTTTAAATTGACAAAATAAATCAAAAATAAAAATAAGGGGAAAAGGCGAGAGCGCGAGCACACAGGAGCAAAGACAAGCAGCGCAGCTTGATGCGTAGTAAAAAAAATAATAAATAGACAACTGGTCGACCTCATTAGAAATAAAAACCCAAAAGATTAGATAGACAAACAAACAAACACATAAATGTGGAGAGAAGTGCAGTGCGCGCAGGAGCAAAGGTAAACAGTAGACAGACCTGAATCCTTATCTTTACAAGGTCGACCTCAGAATTTTGTTCAGTTTGTCTCAGTGACGGATTAATGGAAGGAAGGGCAGGCAACTGGTCGACTTCATTTAAATAAACAAATAAAAAATAAGATAAACTCTCAGGAATAGATAAATAATAACAAAAAAATTGTAAAGTGGAGAAAGCGAGAGCGCGCGAATGCACTCAAGCAAACACAAACAGCACAGCACGATGCGTATTTTTTTAAAAATTGACAAAATAAATGAAAAATAAATGAAAAATAAAAATAAGTGGAAAAGGCGAGAGTGCGCGAGCACACAGGTGCAAAGACAAGCAGCGCAGCTTGATGCGTAGTAAAAAAAATAATAAATAGACAACTGGTCGACCTCATTAGAAATAAAACCCAAAAGATTAGATAGACAAACAAACAAACACATAAATGTGGAGAGAAGGGCAGTGCGCGCAGGTGCAAAGGTAAACAGCAGACAGACCTGAATCCTTATCTTTACAAGGTCGATCTCCGAACTTTGTTCAGTTGTGTCGGTGACGGATAATGGAAGGAAGGGCAGGCAACTGGTCGACTTCATGTAAATAAACAAATAAAAAATAAGATAAACTCTCAGGAATAGATAAATAATAACAAAATATGTAAAGTGGAGAAAGCGAGAGCGCGCGAATGCACTCAAGCAAACACAAACAGCACAGCACGATGCGTATTTTTTTTAAAATTGACAAAATAAATAAAAAATAAATCAAAAATAAAAATAAGTGGAAAGGCGAGAGTGCGCGAGCACACAGGAGCAAAGACAAGCAGCACAGCTTGATGCGTAGTAAAAAAATAATAAATAGACAACTGGTCGACCTCATTAGAAATAAAAACCCAAAAGATTAGATAGACAAACAAACAAACACATAAATGTGGAGAGAAGGGCAGTGCGCGCAGGAGCAAAGGTAAACAGCAGACAGACCTGAATCCTTATCTTTACAAGGTCGACCTCAGAACTTTGTTCAGTTTGTCTCGGTGACGGATAATGGAAGGAAGGGCAGGCAACGGGTCGACTTCATTTAAATAAACAAATAAAAAATAAGATAAACTCAGGAATAGATAAATAATAACAAAAAATTTTAAAGTGGAGAAAGCGAGAGCGCGCGATTGCACTCAAGCAAACACAAACAGCACAGCACGATGCGTATTTTTTTTAAAAATTGTGAAAATAAATCAAAAATAAAAATAAGTGGAAAAGGCGAGAGTGCGCGAGCACACAGGAGCAAAGACAAGCAGCGCAGCTTGATGCGTAGTAAAAAAATAATAATAGACAACTGGTTGACCTCATTAGAAATAAATACCCAAAAGATTAGATAGACAAACAAACAAACACATAAATTTGAAGAGAAGGGCAGTGCGCGCAGGAGCAAAGGTAAACAGCAGACAGACCTGAATCCTTATCTTTACAAGGTCGACCTCAGAACTTTGTTCAGTTTGTCTCGGTGACGGATAATGGAAGGAAGGGCAGGCAACTGGTCGACTTCATTTAAATAAACAAATAAAAAATAAGATAAACTCTCAGGAATAGATAAATAATAACAAAAAAATTGTAAAGTGGAGAAAGCGAGAGCGCGCGAATGCACTCAAGCAAACACAAACAGCACAGCACGATGCGTATTTTTTTAATTGAAAAAATAAATCAAAAATAAATCAAAAATAAAAATAAGTGGAAAAGGCGAGAGTGCGTGAGCACACAGGAGCAAAGACAAGCAGCGCAGCTTGATGCATAGTAAAAAAATAATAAATAGACAACTGGTCGACCTCATTAGAAATAAAAACGCAAAAGATTAGATAGACAAACAAACAAACACATAAATGTGGAGAGAAGGGCAGTGCGCGCAGAAGCAAAGGTAAACAGCAGACATACCTGAATCCTTATCTTTACAAGGTCGACCTCAGAACTTTGTTCAATTTGTCTCGGTGACGGATAATGGAAGGAAGGGCAGGCAACTGGTCGACTTCATTTAAATAAACAAATAAAAAATAAGATAAACTCTCAGGAATAGATAAATAATAACAAAAAAAATTGTAAAGTGGAGAAAGCGAGAGCGCGCGAATGCACTCAAGCAAACACAAACAGCACAGCACGATGTGTATTTTTTTTTTAAAATTGACAAAATAAATCAAAAATAAAAATAAGTGGAAAAGGCGAGAGTGCGCGAGCACACAGGAGCAAAGACAAGCAGCGCAGCTTGATGCGTAGTAAAAAAAATAATAAATAGACAACTGGTTGACCTCATTAGAAATAAAAACCCAAAAGATTAGATAGACAAACAAACAAACACATAAATTTGAAGAGAAGGGCAGTGCGCGCAGAAGCAAAGGTAAACAGCAGACATACCTGAATCCTTATCTTTACAAGGTCGACCTCAGAACTTTGTTCAATTTGTCTCGGTGACGGATAATGGAAGGAAGGGCAGGCAACTGGTCGACTTCATTTAAATAAACAAATAAAAAATAAGATAAACTCTCAGGAATAGATAAATAATAACAAAAAATTTTAAAGTGGAGAAAGCGAGAGCGCGCGATTGCACTCAAGCAAACACAAACAGCACAGCACGATGCGTATTTTTTTTAAAAAATTGTGAAAATAAATCAAAAATAAAAATAAGTGGAAAAGGCGAGAGTGCGCGAGCACACAGGAGCAAAGACAAGCAGCGCAGCTTGATGCGTAGTAAAAAAAATAATAAATAGACAACTGGTTGACCTCATTAGAAATAAAAACCCAAAAGATTAGATAGACAAACAAACAACACATAAATTTGAAGAGAAGGGCAGTGCGCGCAGGAGCAAAGGTAAACAGCAGACAGACCTGAATCCTTATCTTTACAAGGTCGACCTCAGAACTTTGTTCAGTTTGTCTCGGTGACGGATAATGGAAGGAAGGGCAGGCAACTGGTCGACTTCATTTAAATAAACAAATAAAAAATAAGATAAACTCTCAGGAATAGATAAATAATAACAAAAAATTTTAAAGTGGAGAAAGCGAGAGCGCGCGATTGCACTCAAGCAAACACAAACAGCACAGCACGATGCGTATTTTTTTTAAAAAATTGTGAAAATAAATCAAAAATAAAAATAAGTGGAAAAGGCGAGAGTGCGCGAGCACACAGGAGCAAAGACAAGCAGCGCAGCTTGATGCGTAGTAAAAAAAATAATAAATAGACAACTGGTTGACCTCATTAGAAATAAAAACCCAAAAGATTAGATAGACAAACAAACAAACACATAAATTTGAAGAGAAGGGCAGTGCGCGCAGGAGCAAAGGTAAACAGCAGACAGACCTGAATCCTTATCTTTACAAGGTCGACCTCAGAACTTTGTTCAGTTTGTCTCGGTGACGGATAATGGAAGGAAGGGCAGGCAACTGGTCGACTTCATTTAAATAAACAAATAAAAAATAAGATAAACTCTCAGGAATAGATAAATAATAACAAAAAATTTTAAAGTGGAGAAAGCGAGAGCGCGCGATTGCACTCAAGCAAACACAAACAGCACAGCACGATGCGTATTTTTTTAAAAAATTGTGAAAATAAATCAAAAATAAAAATAAGTGGAAAAGGCGAGAGTGCGCGAGCACACAGGAGCAAAGACAAGCAGCGCAGCTTGATGCGTAGTAAAAAAAATAATAAATAGACAACTGGTTGACCTCATTAGAAATAAAAACCCAAAAGATTAGATAGACAAACAAACAAACACATAAAATTTGAAGAGAAGGGCAGTGCGCGCAGGAGCAAAGGTAAACAGCAGACAGACCTGAATCCTTATCTTTACAAGGTCGACCTCAGAACTTTGTTCAGTTTGTCTCGGTGACGGATAATGGAAGGAAGGGCAGGCAACTGGTCGACTTCATTTAAATAAACAAATAAAAAATAAGATAAACTCTCAGGAATAGATAAATAATAACAAAAAAATTGTAAAGTGGAGAAAGCGAGAGCGCGCGAATGCACTCAAGCAAACACAAACAGCACAGCACGATGCGTATTTTTTTAATTGAAAAAATAAATCAAAAATAAATCAAAAATAAAAATAAGTGGAAAAGGCGAGAGTGCGTGAGCACACAGGAGCAAAGACAAGCAGCGCAGCTTGATGCATAGTAAAAAAAAATAATAAATAGACAACTGGTCGACGTCATTAGAAATAAAAACGCAAAAGATTAGATAGACAAACAAACAAACACATAAATGTGGAGAGAAGGGCAGTGCGCGCAGAAGCAAAGGTAAACAGCAGACATACCTGAATCCTTATCTTTACAAGGTCGACCTCAGAACTTTGTTTCAATTTGTCTCGGTGACGGATAATGAAGGAAGGGCAGGCAACTGGTCGACTTCATTTAAATAAACAAATAAAAAATAAGATAAACTCTCAGGATTAGATAAATAATAACAAAAAGATTGTAAAGTGGAGAAAGCGAGAGCGCGCGAATGCACTCAAGCAAACACAAACAGCACAGCACGATGCGTATTGTTTTTAAATTGACAAAATAAATCAAAAATGAATCAAAAATAAAAATAAGTGGAAAAGGCAAGAGTGCGCGAGCACACAGGAGCAAAGACAAGCAGCGCAGCTTGATGCGTAGTAAAAAAAATAATAAATAGACAACTGGTCGACCTCATTAGAAATAAAAACCCAAAAGATTAGATAGACAAACAAACAAACACATAAATGTGGAGAGAAGGTCAGTGCGCACAGGAGCAAAGGTAAACAGCAGACAGACCTGAATCCTTATCTTTACAATGTCGACCTCAGAACTTCGTTCAGTTTATCTCGGTGACGGATAATGGAAGGAAGGGCAGGCAACTGGTCGACTTCATTTAAATAAACAAATAAAAAATAAGATAAACTCTCAGGAATAGATAAATCATAACAAAAAATTGTAAAGTGTAGAAAGCGAGAGCGCGCGAATGCACTCCAGCAAACACAAACAGCACAGCACGATGCGTATTTTTTTTTAAATTGACAAAATAAATCAAAAATAAAAATAAGGGGAAAAGGCGAGAGCGCGAGCACACAGGAGCAAAGACAAGCAGCGCAGCTTGATGCGTAGTAAAAAAAATAATAAATAGACAACTGGTCGACCTCATTAGAAATAAAAACCCAAAAGATTAGATAGACAAACAAACAAACACATAAATGTGGAGAGAAGTGCAGTGCGCGCAGGAGCAAAGGTAAACAGTAGACAGACCTGAATCCTTATCTTTACAAGGTCGACCTCAGAATTTTGTTCAGTTTGTCTCAGTGACGGATAATGGAAGGAAGGGCAGGCAACTGGTCGACTTCATTTAAATAAACAAATAAAAAATAAGATAAACTCTCAGGAATAGATAAATAATAACAAAAAAATTGTAAAGTGGAGAAAGCGAGAGCGCGCGAATGCACTCAAGCAAACACAAACAGCACAGCACCATGCGTATTTTTTTAAAAAATTGACAAAATAAATGAAAAATAAATGAAAAATAAAAATAAGTGGAAAAGGCGAGAGTGCGCGAGCACACAGGAGCAAAGACAAGCAGCGCAGCTTGATGCGTAGTAAAAAAAATAATAAATAGACAACTGGTCGACCTCATTAGAAATAAAAACCCAAAAGATTAGATAGACAAACAAACAAACACATAAATGTGGAGAGAAGGGCAGTGCGCGCAGGTGCAAAGGTAAACAGCAGACAGACCTGAATCCTTATCTTTACAAGGTCGATCTCCGAACTTTGTTCAGTTGTGTCGGTGACGGATAATGGAAGGAAGGGCAGGCAACTGGTCGACTTCATGTAAATAAACAAATAAAAAATAAGATAAACTCTCAGGAATAGATAAATAATAACAAAATTTGTAAAGTGGAGAAAGCGAGAGCGCGCGAATGCATTCAAGCAAACACAAACAGCACACACGATGCGTATTTTTTTTAAATTGACAAAATAAATAAAAAATAAATCAAAAATAAAAATAAGTGGAAAAGGCGAGAGTGCGCGAGCACACAGGAGCAAAGACAAGCAGCGCAGCTTGATGCGTAGTAAAAAAAATAATAAATAGACAACTGGTCGACCTCATTAGAACGAAAAACCCAAAAGATTTGATAGACAAACAAACAAACACATAAATGTGGAAAGAAGGGCAGTGCGGGCAGGAGCAAAGGTAAACAGCAGACAGACCTGAATCCTTATCTTTACAAGGTCGACCTCAGAACTTTGTTCAGTTTGTCTCGGTGACGGATAATGGAAGGAAGGGCAGGCAACGGGTCGACTTCATTTAAATAAACAAATAAAAAATAAGATAAACTCTCAGGAATAGATAAATAATAACAAAAAATTTTAAAGTTGAGAAAGCGAGAGCGCGCGAATGCACTCAAGCAAACACAAACAGCACAGCACGATGCGTATTTTTTTTTAATTGACAAAATAAATCAAAAATAAAAATAAGTGGAAAAGGCGAGAGTGCGCGAGCACACAGGAGCAAAGACAAGCAGCGCAGCTTGATGCGTAGTAAAAAAAATAATAAATAGACAACTGGTCGACCTCATTAGAAATAAAAACCCAAAAGATTAGATAGACAAACAAACACATAAATGTGGAGAGAAGGGCAGTGGGGGCAGGAGCAAAGGTAAACAGCAGACAGACCTGAATTCTTATCTTTACAAGGTCGACCTCAGAACTTTGTTCGGGTTGTCTCGGTGACGGATAATGGAAGGAAGGGCAGGCAACTGGTCGACTTCATTTAAATAAACAAATAAAAAATAAGATAAACTCTCAGGAATAGATAAATAATAACAAAAAAATTGTAAAGTGGAGAAAGCGAGAGCGCGCGAATGCACTCAAGCAAACACAAACAGCACAGCACGATGCGTATTTTTTTAATTGAAAAAATAAATCAAAAATAAATCAAAAATAAAAATAAGTGGAAAAGGCGAGAGTGCGTGAGCACACAGGAGCAAAGACAAGCAGCGCAGCTTGATGCGTAGTAAAAAAAATAATAAATAGACAACTGGTCGACCTCATTAGAAATAAAAACCCAAAAGATTAGATAGACAAACAAACAAACACATAAATGTGGAGAGAAGGGCAGTGCGCGCAGGAGCAAAGGTAAACAGTAGACAGACCTGAATCCTTATCTTTACAAGGTCGACCTCAGAATTTTGTTCAGTTTGTCTCAGTGACGGATAATGGAAGGAAGGGCAGGCAACTGGTCGACTTCATTTAAATAAACAAATAAAAAATAAGATAAACTCTCAGGAATAGATAAATAATAACAAAAAAATTGTAAAGTGGAGAAAGCGAGAGCGCGCGAATGCACTCAAGCAAACACAAACAGCACAGCACGATGCGTATTGTTTTAAAAAATTGACAAAATAAATCAAAAATAAATCAAAAATAAAAATAAGTGGAAAAGGCGAGAGTGCGCGAGCACACAGGAGCAAAGACAAGCAGCGCAGCTTGATTCGTAGTAAAAAAAATAATAAATAGACAACTGGTCGACCTCATTAGAAATAAAAACCCAAAAGATTAGATAGACAAACAAACAAACACATAAATGTGGAGAGAAGGGCAGTGCGCGCAGAAGCAAAGGTAAACAGCAGACAGACCTGAATCCTTATCTTTACAAGGTCGATCTCCGAACTTTGTTCAGTTGTGTCGGTGACGGATAATGGAAGGAAGGGCAGGCAACTGGTCGACTTCATGTAAATAAACAAATAAAAAATAAGATAAACTCTCAGGAATAGATAAATAATAACAAAATTTGTAAAGTGGAGAAAGCGAGAGCGCGCGAATGCACTCAAGCAAACACAAACAGCACAGCACGATGCGTATTTTTTTTAAAATTGACAAAATAAATAAAAAATAAATCAAAAATAAAAATAAGTGGAAAAGGCGAGAGTGCGCGAGCACACAGGAGCAAAGACAAGCAGCACAGCTTGATGCGTAGTAAAAAAAATAATAAATAGACAACTGGTCGACCTCATTAGAAATCAAAACCCAAAAGATTAGATAGACAAAAAAACAAACACATAAATGTGGAGAGAAGGGCAGTGCGGGCAGGAGCAAAGGTAAACGGCAGACAGACCTGAATCCTTATCTTTACAAGGTCGACCTCAGAACTTTGTTCAGTTCGTCTCGGTGACGGATAATGGAAGGAAGGGCAGGCAACTGGTCGACTTCATTAAATAAACAAATAAAATATAAGATAAACTCTCAGGAATAGACAAATAATAACAAAAAAATTGTAAAGTGGAGAAAGCGAGAGCGCGCGAATGCACTCAAGCAAACACAAACAGCACAGCACGATGCGTATTTTTTATAAATTGACAAAATAAATAAAAAATAAATCAAAAATAAAAATAAGTGGAAAAGGCGAGAGTGCGCGAGCACACAGGAGCAAAGACAAGCAGCGCAGCTTGATGCGTAGTAAAAAAAATAATAAATAGACAACTGGTCGACCTCATTAGAAAGAAAAACCCAAAAGATTAGATAGACAAACAAACAAACACATAAATGTGGAGAGAAGGGCAGTGCGCGCAGGAGCAAAGGTAAACAGCAGACAGACCTGAATCCTTATCTTTACAAGGTCGACCTCAGAACTTTGTTCAGTTTGTCTCGGTGACGGATAATGGAAGGAAGGGCAGGCAACTGGTCGACTTCATTTAAATAAACAAATAAAAAATAAGATAAACTCTCAGGAATAGATAAAAAATAACAAAAAAATTGTAAAGTGCAGAAAGCGAGAGCGCGCGAATGCACTCAAGCAAACACAAACAGCACAGCACGATGCGTATTTATTTTATATTGACAAAATAAATCAAAAATAAATCAAAAATAACAATAAGTGGAAAAGGAGAGAGTGCGCGAGCACACAGGAGCAAAGACAAGCAGCGCAGCTTGATGCGTAGTAAAAAAAAGAATAAATAGACAACTGGTCGACCTCATTAGAAATAAATACCCAAAAGATTAGATAGACAAACAAACAAACACATAAATGTGGAGAGAAGGGCAGTGCGCGCAGGAGCAAAGGTAAACAGCAGACAGACCTGAATCCTTATCTTTACAAGGTCGACCTCAGAACTTTGTCCAGTTTGTCTCGGTGACGGATAATGGAAGGAAGGGAGGAAACTGGTCGACTTCATTTAAATAAACAAATAAAAAATAAGATAAACTCTCAGGAATAGATAAATAATAACAAAAAAATTGTAAAGTGGAGAAAGCGAGAGCGCGCGAATGCACTCAAGCAAACACAAACAGCACAGCACGATGCGTATTTTTTTTAAAATTGACAAAATAAATAAAAATAAATCAAAAATAAAAATTAGTGGAAAAGGCGAGAATGCGCCAGAACACAGGAGCAAAGACAAGCAGCGCAGCTTGATGCGTAGTAAAAAAAATAATAAATAGACAACTGGTCGACCTCATTAGAAATAAAAACGCAAAAGATTAGATAGACAAACAAACAAACACATAAATGTGGAGAGAAGGGCAGTGCGCGCAGAAGCAAAGGTAAACAGCAGACATACCTGAATCCTTATCTTTACAAGGTCGACCTCAGAACTTTGTTCAATTTGTCTCGGTGACGGATAATGGAAGGAAGGGCAGGCAACTGGTCGACTTCATTTAAATAAACAAATAAAAAATAAGATAAACTCTCAGGAATAGATAAATAATAACAAAAAAATTGTAAAGTGGAGAAAGCGAGAGCGCGCGAATGCACTCAAGCAAACACAAACAGCACAGCACGATGTGTATTTTTTTTTAAAATTGACAAAATAAATCAAAAATAAATCTAAAATAAAAATAAGCGGAAAAGGCGAGAGTGCGCGAGCACACAGGAGCAAAGACAAGCTGCGCAGCTTGATGCGTAGTAAAAAAAAATAATAAATAGACAACTGGTCGACCTCATTAGAAATAAAAACCCAAAAGATTAGATAGACAAACAAACAAACACATAAATGTGGAGAGAAGGGCAGTGCGCGCAATAGCAAAGGTAAACAGCAGACAGACCTGAATCCTTATCTTTACAAGGTCGACCTCAGAACTTTGTTCAGTTTGTCTCGGTGACGGATAATGGAAGGAAGGGCAGGCAACTGGTCGACTTCATTTAAATAAACAAATAAAAAATAAGATAAACTCTCAGGAATAGATAAATAATAACAAAAAAATTGTAAAGTGGAGAAAGCGAGAGCGCGCGAATGCACTCAAGCAAACACAAACAGCACAGCACGATGCGTATTTTTTTAATTGAAAAAATAAATCAAAAATAAATCAAAAATAAAAATAAGTGGAAAAGGCGAGAGTGCGTGAGCACACAGGAGCAAAGACAAGCAGCGCAGCTTGATGCATAGTAAAAAAAATAATAAATAGACAACTGGTCGACGTCATTAGAAATAAAAACGCAAAAGATTAGATAGACAAACAAACAAACACATAAATGTGGAGAGAAGGGCAGTGCGCGCAGAAGCAAAGGTAAACAGCAGACATACCTGAATCCTTATCTTTACAAGGTCGACCTCAGAACTTTGTTCAATTTGTCTCGGTGACGGATAATGGAAGGAAGGGCAGGCAACTGGTCGACTTCATTTAAATAAACAAATAAAAAATAAGATAAACTCTCAGGATTAGATAAATAATAACAAAAAGATTGTAAAGTGGAGAAAGCGAGAGCGCGCGAATGCACTCAAGCAAACACAAACAGCACAGCACGATGCGTATTGTTTTTAAAATGACAAAATAAATCAAAAATGAATCAAAAATAAAAATAAGTGGCAAAGGCAAGAGTGCGCGAGCACACAGGAGCAAAGACAAGCAGCGCAGCTTGATGCGTAGTAAAAAAAATAATAAATAGACAACTGGTCGACCTCATTAGAAATAAAAACCCAAAAGATTAGATAGACAAACAAACAAACACATAAATGTGGAGAGAAGTGCAGTGCGCGCAGGAGCAAAGGTAAACAGTAGACAGACCTGAATCCTTATCTTTACAAGGTCGACCTCAGAATTTTGTTCAGTTTGTCTCAGTGACGGATAATGGAAGGAAGGGCAGGCAACTGGTCGACTTCATTTAAATAAACAAATAAAAAATAAGATAAACTCTCAGGAATAGATAAATAATAACAAAAAAATTGTAAAGTGTAGAAAGCGAGAGCGCGCGAATGCACTCAAGCAAACACAAACAGCACAGCACGATGCGTATTTTTTTAAAAAATTGACAAAATAAATGAAAAATAAATGAAAAATAAAAATAAGTGGAAAAGGCGAGAGTGCGCGAGCACACAGGAGCAAAGACAAGCAGCGCAGCTTGATGCGTAGTAAAAAAAATAATAAATAGACAACTGGTCGACCTCATTAGAAATAAAAACCCAAAAGATTAGATAGACAAACAAACAAACACATAAATGTGGAGAGAAGGGCAGTGCGCGCAGGAGCAAAGGTAAACAGCAGACAGACCTGAACCCTTATCTTTACAAGGTCGATCTCCGAACTTTGTTCAGTTGTGTCGGTGACGGATAATGGAAGGAAGGGCAGGCAACTGGTCGACTTCATGTAAATAAACAAATAAAAAATAAGATAAACTCTCAGGAATAGATAAATAATAACAAAATTTGTAAAGTGGAGAAAGCGAGAGCGCGCGAATGCACTCAAGCAAACACAAACAGCACAGCACGATGCGTATTTTTTTTAAAATTGACAAAATAAATAAAAAATAAATCAAAAATAAAAATAAGTGGAAAAGGCGAGAGTGCGCGAGGACACAGGAGCAAAGACAAGCAGCACAGCTTAATGCGTAGTAAAAAAATAATAAATAGACAACTGGTCGACCTCATTAGAAATAAAAACCCAAAAGATTAGATAGACAAACAAACAAACACATAAATGTGGAGAGAAGGGCAGTGCGCGCAATAGCAAAGGTAAACAGCAGACAGACCTGAATCCTTATCTTTACAAGGTCGACCTCAGAACTTTGTTCAGTTTGTCTCGGTGACGGATAATGGAAGGAAGGGCAGGCAACTGGTCGACTTCATTTAAATAAACAAATAAAAAATAAGATAAACTCTCAGGAATAGATAAATAATAACAAAAAAATTGTAAAGTGGAGAAAGCGAGAGCGCGCGAATGCACTCAAGCAAACACAAACAGCACAGCACGATGCGTATTTTTTTAATTGAAAAAATAAATCAAAAATAAATCAAAAATAAAAATAAGTGGAAAAGGCGAGAGTGCGTGAGCACACAGGAGCAAAGACAAGCAGCGCAGCTTGATGCATAGTAAAAAAAATAATAAATAGACAACTGGTCGACGTCATTAGAAATAAAAACGCAAAAGATTAGATAGACAAACAAACAAACACATAAATGTGGAGAGAAGGGCAGTGCGCGCAGAAGCAAAGGTAAACAGCAGACATACCTGAATCCTTATCTTTACAAGGTCGACCTCAGAACTTTGTTCAATTTGTCTCGGTGACGGATAATGGAAGGAAGGGCAGGCAACTGGTCGACTTCATTTAAATAAACAAATAAAAAATAAGATAAACTCTCAGGATTAGATAAATAATAACAAAAAGATTGTAAAGTGGAGAAAGCGAGAGCGCGCGAATGCACTCAAGCAAACACAAACAGCACAGCACGATGCGTATTGTTTTTAAAATGACAAAATAAATCAAAAATGAATCAAAAATAAAAATAAGTGGAAAAGGCAAGAGTGCGCGAGCACACAGGAGCAAAGACAAGCAGCGCAGCTTGATGCGTAGTAAAAAAAATAATAAATAGACAACTGGTCGACCTCATTAGAAATAAAAACCCAAAAGATTAGATAGACAAACAAACAAACACATAAATGTGGAGAGAAGTGCAGTGCGCGCAGGAGCAAAGGTAAACAGTAGACAGACCTGAATCCTTATCTTTACAAGGTCGACCTCAGAATTTTGTTCAGTTTGTCTCAGTGACGGATAATGGAAGGAAGGGCAGGCAACTGGTCGACTTCATTTAAATAAACAAATAAAAAATAAGATAAACTCTCAGGAATAGATAAATAATAACAAAAAAATTGTAAAGTGGAGAAAGCGAGAGCGCGCGAATGCACTCAAGCAAACACAAACAGCACAGCACGATGCGTATTTTTTTAAAAAATTGACAAAATAAATGAAAAATAAATGAAAAATAAAAATAAGTGGAAAAGGCGAGAGTGCGCGAGCACACAGGAGCAAAGACAAGCAGCGCAGCTTGATGCGTAGTAAAAAAAATAATAAATAGACAACTGGTCTACCTCATTAGAAATAAAAACCCAAAAGATTAGATAGACAAACAAACAAACACATAAATATGGAGAGAAGGGCAGTGCGCGGAGGAGCAAAGGTAAACAGCAGACAGACCTGAATCCTTATCTTTACAAGGTCGACCTCAGAACTTTGTTCAGTTTGTCTCGGTGACGGATAATGGAAGGAAGGGCAGGCAACTGGTCGACTTCATTTAAATAAACAAATAAAAATAAGATAAACTCTCAGGAATAGATAAATAATAAAAATTTGTAAAGTGGAGAAAGCGAGATCGCGCGAATGCACTGAAGCAAACACAAACAGCACAGCACGATGCGTATTTTTTTTAAATTGACAAAATAAATCAAAAATAAATCAAAAATAAAAATAAGTGGAAAAGGCGAGAGTGCGCGAGCACACAGGAGCAAAGACAAGCAGCGCAGCTTGATGCGTAGTAAAAAAAATAATAAATAGACAACTGGTCGACCTCATTAGAAATAAAAACCCAAAAGATTAGATAGACAAACAAACAAACACATAAATGTGGAGAGAAGGGCAGTGCGCGCAGGAGCAAAGGTAAACAGCAGACAGACCTGAATCCTTATCTTTACAAGGTCGACCTCAGAACTTTGTTCAGTTTGTCTCGGTGACGGATAATGGAAGGAAGGGCAGGCAACTGGTCGACTTCATTTAAATAAACAAATAAAAAATAAGATAAACTCTCAGGAATAGATAAATAATAAAAAAATTTGTAAAGTGGAGAAAGCAAGAGCGCGCGAATGCACTCAAGCAAACACAAACAGCACAGCACGATGCGTATTTTTTTTTAAATTGACAAAATAAATCAAAAATAAAAATAAGTGGAAAAGGCGAGAGTGCGCGAGCACACAGGAGCAAAGACAAGCAGCGCAGCTTGATGCGTAGTAAAAAAAATAATAAATAGACAACTGGTCGACCTCATTAGAAATAAAAACCCAAAAGATTAGATAGACAAACAAACAAACACATAAATGTGGAGAGAAGGGCAGTGCGCGCAGGAGCAAAGGTAAACAGCAGACAGACCTGAATCCTTATCTTTACAAGTTCGACCTCAGAACTTTGTTCAGTTTGTCTCGGTGACGGATAATGGAAGGAAGGGCAGGCAACTGGTCGACTTCATTTAAATAAACAAATAAAAAATAAGATAAACTCTCAGGAATAGATAAATAATAACAAAAAAAATTGTAAAGTGGAGAAAGCGAGAGCGCGCGAATGCACTCAAGCAAACACAAACAGCACAGCACGATGCGTATTTTTTTTTTAATTGACAAAATAAATCATAAATAAAAATAAGTGGAAAAGGCGAAAGTGCTCGAGCACACAGGAGCAAAGACAAGCAGCGCAGCTTGATGCGTAGTAAAAAAAATAGTAAATAGACAACTGGTCGACCTCATTAGAAATAAAAACCCAAAAGATTAGATAGACAAACAAACAAACACATAAATGTGGAGAGAAGGGCAGTGCGAGCAGGAGCAAAGGTAAACAGCAGACAGACCTGAATCCTTATCTTTACAAGGTCGACCTCAGAACTTTGTTCAGTTTGTCTCGGTGACGGATAATGGAAGGAAGGGCAGGCAACTGGTCGACTTCATTTAAATAAACAAATAAAAAATAAGATAAACTCTCAGGAATAGATAAATAATTACAAAAACATTGTAAAGTGGAGAAAGCGAGAGCGCGCGAATGCACTCCAGCAAACACAAACAGCACAGCACGAAGCATATTTTTTTTAAATTGACAAAATAAATCAAAAATAAATCAAAAATAAAAATAAGTGGAAAAGGCGAGAGTGCGCGAGCACACACGAGCAAAGACAAGCAGCGCAGCTTGATGCGTAGTAAAAAAAATAATAAATAGACAACTGGTCGACCTCATTAGAAATAAAAACCCAAAAGATTAGATAGACAAACAAACAAACACATAAATGTGGAGAGAAGGGCAGTGCGCGCAGGAGCAAAGGTAAACAGCAGACAGACCTGAATCCTTATCTTTACAAGGTCGACCTCAGAACTTTGTTCAGTTTGTCTCGGTGAAGGATAATGGAAGGAAGGGCAGGCAACTGGTCGACTTAATTTAAATAAACAAATAAAAAATAAGATAAACTCTCAGGAATAGATAAATAATAACAAAAAATTGTAAAGTGGAGAAAGCGAGAGCGCGCGAATGCACTCAAGCAAACACAAACAGCACAGCACGATGCGTATTTTTTTTAAATTGACAAAATAAATCAAAAATAAATCAAAAATAATAATAAGTGGAAAAGGCGAGAGTGCGCGAGCACACAGGAGCAAACACAAGCAGCGCAGCTTGATGCGTAGTAAAAAAAATAATAAATAGACAACTGGTCGACCTCATTAGAAATAAAAACCCAAAAGATTAGATAGACAAACAAGCAAACACATAAATGTGGAGAGAAGGGCAGAGCGCGCAGGAGCAAAGGTAAACAGCAGACAGACCTGAATCCTTATCTTTACAAGGTCGACCTCAGAACTTTGTTCAGTTTGTCTCGGTGACGGATAATGGAAGGAAGGGCAGGCAACTGGTCGACTTCATTTAAATAAACAAATAAAAAATAACATAAACTCTCAGGAATAGATAAATAATAACAAAAAATTGTAAAGTGGAGAAAGCGAGAGCGCGCGAATGCACTCAAGCAAACACAATCAGCACAGCACGATGCGTATTTTTTTTAAATTGACAAAATAAATCAAAAATAAAAATAAGTGGAAAAGGCGAGAGTGCGCGAGCACAAAGGAGCAAAGACAAGCAGCGCAGCTTGATGCGTAGTAAAAAAAATAATAAATTGATAACTGGTCGACCTCATTAGAAATAAAAACCCAAAAGATTAGATAGACAAACAAACAAACACATAAATGTGGAGAGAAGGGCAGTGCGCGCAGGAGCAAAGGTAAACAGCAGACAGACCTGAATCCTTATCTTTACAAGGTCGACCTCAGAACTTTGTTCAGTTTGTCTCGGTGACGGATAATGGAAGGAAGGGCAGGCAACTGGTCGACTTCATTTAAATAAACAAATAAAAAATAAGATAAACTCTCAGGAATAGATAAATAATAACAAAAACATTGTAAAGTGGAGAAAGCGAGAGCGCGCGAATGCACTCAAGCAAACACAAACAGCACAGCACGATGCGTATTTTTTTTTAAATTGACAAAATAAATCAAAAATAAATCAAAAATAAAAATAAGTGGAAAAGGCGAGAGTGCGCGAGCACACAGGAGCAAAGACAAGCAGCGCAGCTTGATGCGTAGTAAAAAAAATAATAAATAGACAACTGGTCGACCTCATTAGAAATAAAAACCCAAAAGATTAGATAGACAAACAAACAAACACATAAATGTGGAGAGAAGGGCAGAGCGCGCAGGAGCAAAGGTAAACAGCAGACAGACCTGAATCCTTATCTTTACAAGGTCGACCTCAGAACATTGTTCAGTTTGTCTCGGTGACGGATAATGGAAGGAAGGGCAGGCAACTGGTCGACTAAATTTAAATAAACAAAAAATAAGATAAACTCTCAGGAATAGATAAATAATAACAAAAAAATTGTAAAGTGGAGAAAGCGAGAGCGCGCGAATGCACTCAAGCAAACACAAACAGCACAGCACGATGCGTATTTTTTTTTAAAATTGACAAAATAAATCAAAAATAAATCAAATATAAAAATAAGTGGAAAAGGCGAGAGTTCGCGAGCACACAGGAGCATAGACAAGGAGCGCAGCTTGATGCGTAGTAAAAAAAATAATAAATAGACAACTGGTCGACCTCATTAGAAATAAAAACCCAAAAGATTAGATAGACAAACAAACAAACACATAAATATGGAGAGAAGGGCAGTGCGCGCAGGAGCAAAGGTAAACAGCAGACAGACCTGAATCCTTATCTTTACAAGGTCGACCTCAGAACTTTGTTCAGTTTGTCTCGGTGACGGATAATGGAAGGAAGGGCAGGCAACTGGTCGACTTCATTTAAATAAACAAATAAAAATAAGATAAACTCTCAGGAATAGATAAATAATAAAAAATTTGTAAAGTGAAGAAAGCGAGATCGCGCGAATTCACTGAAGCAAACACAAACAGCACAGCACGATGCGTATTTTTTTTTAAATTGACAAAATAAATCAAAAATAAATCAAAAATAAAAATAAGTGGAAAAGGCGAGAGTGCGCGACCACACAGGAGCAAAGACAAGCAGCGCAGCTGGATGCGTAGTAAAAAAAATAATAAATAGACAACTGGTCGACCTCATTAGAAATAAAAACCCAAAAGATTAGATAGACAAACAAACAAACACATAAATGTGGAGAGAAGGGCAGTGCGCGCAGGAGCAAAGGTAAACAGCAGACAGACCTGAATCCTTATCTTTACAAGGTCGACCTCACAACTTTGTTCAGTTTGTCTCGGTGACGGATAATGGAAGGAAGGGCAGGCAACTGGTCGACTTAATTTAAATAAACAAATAAAAAATAAGATAAACTCTCAGGAATAGATAAATAATAAAAAAATTTGTAAAGTGGAGAAAGCAAGAGCGCGCGAATGCACTCAAGCAAACACAAACAGCACAGCACGATGCGTATTTTTTTTTAAATTGACAAAATAAATCAAAAATAAAAATAAGTGGAAAAGGCGAGAGTGCGCGAGCACACAGGAGCAAAGACAAGCAGCGCAGCTTGATGCGTAGTAAAAAAAATAATAAATAGACAACTGGTCGACCTCATTAGAAATAAAAACCCAAAAGATTAGATAGACAAACAAACAAACACATAAATGTGGAGAGAAGGGCAGTGCGCGCAGGAGCAAAGGTAAACAGCAGACAGACCTGAATCCTTATCTTTACAAGTTCGACCTCAGAACTTTGTTCAGTTTGTCTCGGTGACGGATAATGGAAGGAAGGGCAGGCAACTGGTCGACTTCATTTAAATAAACAAATAAAAAATAAGATAAACTCTCAGGAATAGATAAATAATAACAAAAAAAATTGTAAAGTGGAGAAAGCGAGAGCGCGCGAATGCACTCAAGCAAACACAAACAGCACAGCACGATGCGTATTTTTTTTTTAATTGACAAAATAAATCATAAATAAAAATAAGTGGAAAAGGCGAAAGTGCTCGAGCACACAGGAGCAAAGACAAGCAGCGCAGCTTGATGCGTAGTAAAAAAAATAGTAAATAGACAACTGGTCGACCTCATTAGAAATAAAAACCCAAAAGATTAGATAGACAAACAAACAAACACATAAATGTGGAGAGAAGGGCAGTGCGAGCAGGAGCAAAGGTAAACAGCAGACAGACCTGAATCCTTATCTTTACAAGGTCGACCTCAGAACTTTGTTCAGTTTGTCTCGGTGACGGATAATGGAAGGAAGGGCAGGCAACTGGTCGACTTCATTTAAATAAACAAATAAAAAATAAGATAAACTCTCAGGAATAGATAAATAATTACAAAAACATTGTAAAGTGGAGAAAGCGAGAGCGCGCGAATGCACTCCAGCAAACACAAACAGCATAGCACGAAGCATATTTTTTTAAATTGACAAAATAAATCAAAAATAAATCAAAAATAAAAATAAGTGGAAAAGGCGAGAGTGCGCGAGCACACACGAGCAAAGACAAGCAGCGCAGCTTGATGCGTAGTAAAAAAAATAATAAATAGACAACTGGTCGACCTCATTAGAAATAAAAACCCAAAAGATTAGATAGACAAACAAACAAACACATAAATGTGGAGAGAAGGGCAGTGCGCGCAGGAGCAAAGGTAAACAGCAGACAGACCTGAATCCTTATCTTTACAAGGTCGACCTCAGAACTTTGTTCAGTTTGTCTCGGTGAAGGATAATGGAAGGAAAGGCAGGCAACTGGTCGACTTAATTTAAATAAACAAATAAAAAATAAGATAAACTCTCAGGAATAGATAAATAATAACAAAAAATTGTAAAGTGGAGAAAGCGAGAGCGCGCGAATGCACTCAAGCAAACACAAACAGCACAGCACGATGCGTATTTTTTTTAAATTGACAAAATAAATCAAAAATAAATCAAAAATAAAAATAAGTGGAAAAGGCGAGAGTGCGCGACCACACAGGAGCAAAGACAAGCAGCGCAGCTGGATGCGTAGTAAAAAAAATAATAAATAGACAACTGGTCGACCTCATTAGAAATAAAAACCCAAAAGATTAGATAGACAAACAAACAAACACATAAATGTGGAGAGAAGGGCAGTGCGCGCAGGAGCAAAGGTAAACAGCAGACAGACCTGAATCCTTATCTTTACAAGGTCGACCTCACAACTTTGTTCAGTTTGTCTCGGTGACGGATAATGGAAGGAAGGGCAGGCAACTGGTCGACTTAATTTAAATAAACAAATAAAAAATAAGATAAACTCTCAGGAATAGATAAATAATAAAAAATTTGTAAAGTGGAGAAAGCAAGAGCGCGCGAATGCACTCAAGCAAACACAAACAGCACAGCACGATGCGTATTTTTTTTTAAATTGACAAAATAAATCAAAAATAAAAATAAGTGGAAAAGGCGAGAGTGCGCGAGCACACAGGAGCAAAGACAAGCAGCGCAGCTTGATGCGTAGTAAAAAAAATAATAAATAGACAACTGGTCGACCTCATTAGAAATAAAAACCCAAAAGATTAGATAGACAAACAAACAAACACATAAATGTGGAGAGAAGGGCAGTGCGCGCAGGAGCAAAGGTAAACAGCAGACAGACCTGAATCCTTATCTTTACAAGTTCGACCTCAGAACTTTGTTCAGTTTGTCTCGGTGACGGATAATGGAAGGAAGGGCAGGCAACTGGTCGACTTCATTTAAATAAACAAATAAAAAATAAGATAAACTCTCAGGAATAGATAAATAATAACAAAAAAAATTGTAAAGTGGAGAAAGCGAGAGCGCGCGAATGCACTCAAGCAAACACAAACAGCACAGCACGATGCGTATTTTTTTTTTAATTGACAAAATAAATCATAAATAAAAATAAGTGGAAAAGGCGAAAGTGCTCGAGCACACAGGAGCAAAGACAAGCAGCGCAGCTTGATGCGTAGTAAAAAAAATAGTAAATAGACAACTGGTCGACCTCATTAGAAATAAAAACCCAAAAGATTAGATAGACAAACAAACAAACACATAAATGTGGAGAGAAGGGCAGTGCGAGCAGGAGCAAAGGTAAACAGCAGACAGACCTGAATCCTTATCTTTACAAGGTCGACCTCAGAACTTTGTTCAGTTTGTCTCGGTGACGGATAATGGAAGGAAGGGCAGGCAACTGGTCGACTTCATTTAAATAAACAAATAAAAAATAAGATAAACTCTCAGGAATAGATAAATAATTACAAAAACATTGTAAAGTGGAGAAAGCGAGAGCGCGCGAATGCACTCCAGCAAACACAAACAGCATAGCACGAAGCATATTTTTTTAAATTGACAAAATAAATCAAAAATAAATCAAAAATAAAAATAAGTGGAAAAGGCGAGAGTGCGCGAGCACACACGAGCAAAGACAAGCAGCGCAGCTTGATGCGTAGTAAAAAAAATAATAAATAGACAACTGGTCGACCTCATTAGAAATAAAAACCCAAAAGATTAGATAGACAAACAAACAAACACATAAATGTGGAGAGAAGGGCAGTGCGCGCAGGAGCAAAGGTAAACAGCAGACAGACCTGAATCCTTATCTTTACAAGGTCGACCTCAGAACTTTGTTCAGTTTGTCTCGGTGAAGGATAATGGAAGGAAAGGCAGGCAACTGGTCGACTTAATTTAAATAAACAAATAAAAAATAAGATAAACTCTCAGGAATAGATAAATAATAACAAAAAATTGTAAAGTGGAGAAAGCGAGAGCGCGCGAATGCACTCAAGCAAACACAAACAGCACAGCACGATGCGTATTTTTTTTAAATTGACAAAATAAATCAAAAATAAATCAAAAATAATAATAAGTGGAAAAGGCGAGAGTGCGCGAGCACACAGGAGCAAACACAAGCAGCGCAGCTTGATGCGTAGTAAAAAAAATACTAAATAGATAACTGGTCGACCTCATTAGAAATAAAAACCCAAAAGATTAGATAGACAAACAAGCAAACACATAAATGTGGAGAGAAGGGCAGTGCGCGCAGGAGCAAAGGTAAACAGCAGACAGACCTGAATCCTTATCTTTACAAGGTCGACCTCAGAACTTTGTCCAGTTTGTCTCGGTGACGGATAATGGAAGGAAGGGAGGAAACTGGTCGACTTCATTTAAATAAACAAATAAAAAATAAGATAAACTCTCAGGAATAGATAAATAATAACAAAAAAATTGTAAAGTGGAGAAAGCGAGAGCGCGCGAATGCACTCAAGCAAACACAAACAGCACAGCACGATGCGTATTTTTTTTAAAATTGACAAAATAAATAAAAATAAATCAAAATAAAAATTAGTGGAAAAGGCGAGAATGCGCCAGAACACAGGAGCAAAGACAAGCAGCGCAGCTTGATGCGTAGTAAAAAAAATAATAAATAGACAACTGGTCGACCTCATTAGAAATAAAAACGCAAAAGATTAGATAGACAAACAAACAAACACATAAATGTGGAGAGAAGGGCAGTGCGCGCAGAAGCAAAGGTAAACAGCAGACATACCTGAATCCTTATCTTTACAAGGTCGACCTCAGAACTTTGTTCAATTTGTCTCGGTGACGGATAATGGAAGGAAGGGCAGGCAACTGGTCGACTTCATTTAAATAAACAAATAAAAAATAAGATAAACTCTCAGGAATAGATAAATAATAACAAAAAAATTGTAAAGTGGAGAAAGCGAGAGCGCGCGAATGCACTCAAGCAAACACAAACAGCACAGCACGATGTGTATTTTTTTTTAAAATTGACAAAATAAATCAAAAATAAATCTAAAATAAAAATAAGCGGAAAAGGCGAGAGTGCGCGAGCACACAGGAGCAAAGACAAGCTGCGCAGCTTGATGCGTAGTAAAAAAAAATAATAAATAGACAACTGGTCGACCTCATTAGAAATAAAAACCCAAAAGATTAGATAGACAAACAAACAAACACATAAATGTGGAGAGAAGGGCAGTGCGCGCAATAGCAAAGGTAAACAGCAGACAGACCTGAATCCTTATCTTTACAAGGTCGACCTCAGAACTTTGTTCAGTTTGTCTCGGTGACGGATAATGGAAGGAAGGGCAGGCAACTGGTCGACTTCATTTAAATAAACAAATAAAAAATAAGATAAACTCTCAGGAATAGATAAATAATAACAAAAAAATTGTAAAGTGGAGAAAGCGAGAGCGCGCGAATGCACTCAAGCAAACACAAACAGCACAGCACGATGCGTATTTTTTTAATTGAAAAAATAAATCAAAAATAAATCAAAAATAAAAATAAGTGGAAAAGGCGAGAGTGCGTGAGCACACAGGAGCAAAGACAAGCAGCGCAGCTTGATGCATAGTAAAAAAAATAATAAATAGACAACTGGTCGACGTCATTAGAAATAAAAACGCAAAAGATTAGATAGACAAACAAACAAACACATAAATGTGGAGAGAAGGGCAGTGCGCGCAGAAGCAAAGGTAAACAGCAGACATACCTGAATCCTTATCTTTACAAGGTCGACCTCAGAACTTTGTTCAATTTGTCTCGGTGACGGATAATGGAAGGAAGGGCAGGCAACTGGTCGACTTCATTTAAATAAACAAATAAAAAATAAGATAAACTCTCAGGATTAGATAAATAATAACAAAAAGATTGTAAAGTGGAGAAAGCGAGAGCGCGCGAATGCACTCAAGCAAACACAAACAGCACAGCACGATGCGTATTGTTTTTAAAATGACAAAATAAATCAAAAATGAATCAAAAATAAAAATAAGTGGAAAAGGCAAGAGTGCGCGAGCACACAGGAGCAAAGACAAGCAGCGCAGCTTGATGCGTAGTAAAAAAAATAATAAATAGACAACTGGTCGACCTCATTAGAAATAAAAACCCAAAAGATTAGATAGACAAACAAACAAACACATAAATGTGGAGAGAAGTGCAGTGCGCGCAGGAGCAAAGGTAAACAGTAGACAGACCTGAATCCTTATCTTTACAAGGTCGACCTCAGAATTTTGTTCAGTTTGTCTCAGTGACGGATAATGGAAGGAAGGGCAGGCAACTGGTCGACTTCATTTAAATAAACAAATAAAAAATAAGATAAACTCTCAGGAATAGATAAATAATAACAAAAAAATTGTAAAGTGTAGAAAGCGAGAGCGCGCGAATGCACTCAAGCAAACACAAACAGCACAGCACGATGCGTATTTTTTTAAAAAATTGACAAAATAAATGAAAAATAAATGAAAAATAAAAATAAGTGGAAAAGGCGAGAGTGCGCGAGCACACAGGCGCAAAGACAAGCAGCGCAGCTTGATGCGTAGTAAAAAAAATAATAAATAGACAACTGGTCGACCTCATTAGAAATAAAAACCCAAAAGATTAGATAGACAAACAAACAAACACATAAATGTGGAGAGAAGGGCAGTGCGCGCAGGAGCAAAGGTAAACAGCAGACAGACCTGAACCCTTATCTTTACAAGGTCGATCTCCGAACTTTGTTCAGTTGTGTCGGTGACGGATAATGGAAGGAAGGGCAGGCAACTGGTCGACTTCATGTAAATAAACAAATAAAAAATAAGATAAACTCTCAGGAATAGATAAATAATAACAAAATTTGTAAAGTGGAGAAAGCGAGAGCGCGCGAATGCACTCAAGCAAACACAAACAGCACAGCACGATGCGTATTTTTTTTAAAATTGACAAAATAAATAAAAAATAAATCAAAAATAAAAATAAGTGGAAAAGGCGAGAGTGCGCGAGGACACAGGAGCAAAGACAAGCAGCACAGCTTAATGCGTAGTAAAAAAATAATAAATAGACAACTGGTCGACCTCATTAGAAATAAAAACCCAAAAGATTAGATAGACAAACAAACAAACACATAAATGTGGAGAGAAGGGCAGTGCGCGCAATAGCAAAGGTAAACAGCAGACAGACCTGAATCCTTATCTTTACAAGGTCGACCTCAGAACTTTGTTCAGTTTGTCTCGGTGACGGATAATGGAAGGAAGGGCAGGCAACTGGTCGACTTCATTTAAATAAACAAATAAAAAATAAGATAAACTCTCAGGAATAGATAAATAATAACAAAAAAATTGTAAAGTGGAGAAAGCGAGAGCGCGCGAATGCACTCAAGCAAACACAAACAGCACAGCACGATGCGTATTTTTTTAATTGAAAAAATAAATCAAAAATAAATCAAAAATAAAAATAAGTGGAAAAGGCGAGAGTGCGTGAGCACACAGGAGCAAAGACAAGCAGCGCAGCTTGATGCATAGTAAAAAAAATAATAAATAGACAACTGGTCGACGTCATTAGAAATAAAAACGCAAAAGATTAGATAGACAAACAAACAAACACATAAATGTGGAGAGAAGGGCAGTGCGCGCAGAAGCAAAGGTAAACAGCAGACATACCTGAATCCTTATCTTTACAAGGTCGACCTCAGAACTTTGTTCAATTTGTCTCGGTGACGGATAATGGAAGGAAGGGCAGGCAACTGGTCGACTTCATTTAAATAAACAAATAAAAAATAAGATAAACTCTCAGGATTAGATAAATAATAACAAAAAGATTGTAAAGTGGAGAAAGCGAGAGCGCGCGAATGCACTCAAGCAAACACAAACAGCACAGCACGATGCGTATTGTTTTTAAAATGACAAAATAAATCAAAAATGAATCAAAAATAAAAATAAGTGGAAAAGGCAAGAGTGCGCGAGCACACAGGAGCAAAGACAAGCAGCGCAGCTTGATGCGTAGTAAAAAAAATAATAAATAGACAACTGGTCGACCTCATTAGAAATAAAAACCCAAAAGATTAGATAGACAAACAAACAAACACATAAATGTGGAGAGAAGTGCAGTGCGCGCAGGAGCAAAGGTAAACAGTAGACAGACCTGAATCCTTATCTTTACAAGGTCGACCTCAGAATTTTGTTCAGTTTGTCTCAGTGACGGATAATGGAAGGAAGGGCAGGCAACTGGTCGACTTCATTTAAATAAACAAATAAAAAATAAGATAAACTCTCAGGAATAGATAAATAATAACAAAAAAATTGTAAAGTGGAGAAAGCGAGAGCGCGCGAATGCACTCAAGCAAACACAAACAGCACAGCACGATGCGTATTTTTTTAAAAAATTGACAAAATAAATGAAAAATAAATGAAAAATAAAAATAAGTGGAAAAGGCGAGAGTGCGCGAGCACACAGGAGCAAAGACAAGCAGCGCAGCTTGATGCGTAGTAAAAAAAATAATAAATAGACAACTGGTCGACCTCATTAGAAATAAAAACCCAAAAGATTAGATAGACAAACAAACAAACACATAAATGTGGAGAGAAGGGCAGTGCGCGCAGGAGCAAAGGTAAACAGCAGACAGACCTGAACCCTTATCTTTACAAGGTCGATCTCCGAACTTTGTTCAGTTGTGTCGGTGAAGGATAATGGAAGGAAGGGCAGGCAACTGGTCGACTTCATGTAAATAAACAAATAAAAAATAAGATAAACTCTCAGGAATAGATAAATAATAACAAAATTTGTAAAGTGGAGAAAGCGAGAGCGCGCGAATGCACTCAAGCAAACACAAACAGCACAGCACGATGCGTATTTTTTTTAAAATTGACAAAATAAATAAAAAATAAATCAAAAATAAAAATAAGTGGAAAAGGCGAGAGTGCGCGAGCACACAGGAGCAAAGACAAGCAGCACAGCTTGATGCGTAGTAAAAAAATAATAAATAGACAACTGGTCGACCTCATTAGAAATAAAAACCCAAAAGATTAGATAGACAAACAAACAAACACATAAATGTGGAGAGAAGGGCAGTGCGCCCAGGAGCAAAGGTAAACAGCAGACAGACCTGAATCCTTATCTTTACAAGGTCGACCTCAGAACTTTGTTCAGTTCGTCTCGGTGACGGATAATGGAAGGAAGGGCAGGCAACTGGTCGACTTCATTAAATAAACAAATAAAATATAAGATAAACTCTCAGGAATAGACAAATAATAACAAAAAAATTGTAAAGTGGAGAAAGCGAGAGCGCGCGAATGCACTCAAGCAAACACAAACAGCACAGCACGATGCGTATTTTTTTAAATTGACAAAATAAATAAAAAATAAATAAAAAATAAAAATAAGTGGAAAAGGCGAGAGTGCGCGAGCACACAGGAGCAAAGACAAGCAGCGCAGCTTGATGCGTAGTAAAAAAAAATAATAAATAGACAACTGGTCGACCTCATTAGAAAGAAAAACCCAAAAGATTTGATAGACAAACAAACAAACACATAAATGTGGAAAGAAGGGCAGTGCGGGCAGGAGCAAAGGTAAACAGCAGACAGACCTGAATCCTTATCTTTACAAGGTCGACCTCAGAACTTTGTTCAGTTTGTCTCGGTGACGGATAATGGAAGGAAGGGCAGGCAACGGGTCGACTTCATTTAAATAAACAAATAAAAAATAAGATAAACTCTCAGGAATAGATAAATAATAACAAAAAATTTTAAAGTTGAGAAAGCGAGAGCGCGCGATTGCACTCAAGCAAACACAAACAGCACAGCACGATGTGTATTTTTTTTTAAAAATTGTGAAAATAAATCAAAAATAAAAATAAGTGGAAAAGGCGAGAGTGCGCGAGCACACAGGAGCAAAGACAAGCAGCGCAGCTTGATGCGTAGTAAAAAAAAATAATAAATAGACAACTGGTCGACCTCATTAGAAATAAAAACCCAAAAGATTAGATAGACAAACAAACAAACACATAAATTTGGAGAGAAGGGCAGTGCGCGCAGGAGCAAAGGTAAACAGCAGACAGACCTGAATCCTTATCTTTACAAGGTAGACCTCAGAAATTTGTTCAGTTTGTCTCGGTGACGGATAATGGAAGGAAGGGCAGGCAACTGGTCGACTTCATTTAAATAAACAAATAAAAAATAAGATAAACTCTCAGGAATAGATAAATAATAACAAAATTTGTAAAGTGGAGAAAGCGAGAGCGCGCGAATGCACTCAAGCAAACACAAACAGCACAGCACGATGCGTATTTTTTTAAAATTGACAAAATAAATAAAAAATAAATCAAAAATAAAAATAAGTGGAAAAGGCGAGAGTGCGCGAGCACACAGGAGCAAAGACAAGCAGCACAGCTTGATGCGTAGTAAAAAAAATAATAAATAGACAACTGGTCGACCTCATTAGAAATAAAAACCCAAAAGATTAGATAGACAAACAACAAACACATAAATGTGGAGAGAAGGGCAGTGCGCGCAGGAGCAAAGGTAAACAGCAGACAGACCTGAATCCTTATCTTTACAAGGTCGACCTCAGAACTTTGTTCAGTTCGTCTCGGTGACGGATAATGGAAGGAAGGGCAGGCAACTGGTCGACTTCATTTAAATAAACAAATAAAAAATAAGATAAACCCTCAGAATAGATAAATAATAACAAAAATATTGTAAAGTGGAGAAAGCGAGAGCGCGCGAATGCACCAAGCAAACACAAACAGCACAGCACGATGCGTATTTTTTTTTAAATTGACAAAATAAATCAAAAATAAAAATAAGTGGAAAATGCGAGAGTGCGCGAGCACACAGGAGCAAAGACAAGCAGCGCAGCTTGATGCGTAGTAAAAAAAAATAATAAATAGACAACTGGTCGACCTCATTAGAAATAAAAACCCAAAAGATTAGATAGACAAACAAACACATAAAGTGGAGAGAAGGGCAGTGGGGGCAGGAGCAAAGGTAAACAGCAGACAGCACCTGAATTCTTATCTTTACAAGGACGACCTCAGAACTTTGTTCGGTTGTCTCGGTGACGGATAATGGAAGGAAGGGCAGGCAACTGGTCGACTTCATTTAAATAAACAAATAAAAAATAAGATAAACTCTCAGGAATAGATAAATAATAACAAAAAAATTGTAAAGTGGAGAAAGCGAGAGCGCGCGAATGCACTCAAGCAAACACAAACAGCACAGCACGATGGCTATTTTTTTAATTGAAAAAATAAATCAAAAATAAATCAAAAATAAAAATAAGTGGAAAAGGCGAGAGTGCGTGAGCACACAGGAGCAAAGACAAGCAGCGCAGCTTGATGCGTAGTAAAAAAAAAATATAAATAGACAACTGGTCGACCTCATTAGAAATAAAAACCCAAAAGATTAGATAGACAAACAAACAAACACATAATGTGGAGAGAAGGGCAGTGCGCGCAGGAGCAAAGGTAAACAGTAGACAGACCTGAATCCTTATCTTTACAAGGTCGACCTCAGAATTTTGTTCAGTTTGTCTCAGTGACGGATAATGGAAGGAAGGGCAGGCAACTGGTCGACTTCATTTAAATAAACAAATAAAAAATAAGATAAACTCTCAGGAATAGATAAATAATAACAAAAAAATTGTAAAGTGGAGAAAGCGAGAGCGCGCGAATGCACTCAAGCAAACACAAACAGCACAGCACGATGCGTATTGTTTCAAAAATTGACAAAATAAATCAAAATAAATCAAAAATAAAAATAAGTGGAAAGGGCGAGAGTGCGCGAGCACACAGGAGCAAAGACAAGCAGCGCAGCTTGATGCGTAGTAAAAAAAAATAATAAATAGACAACTGGTCGACCTCATTAGAAATAAAAACCCAAAAGATTAGATAGACAAACAAACAAACACATAAATGTGGAGAGAAGGGCAGTGCGCGCAGGAGCAAAGGTAAACAGCAGACAGACCTAATCCTTATCTTTACAAGGTCGATCTCCGAACTTTGTTCAGTTGTGTCGGTGACGGATAATGGAAGGAAGGGCAGGCAACTGGTCGACTTCATGTAAATAAACAAATAAAAAATAAGATAAACTCTCAGGAATAGATAAATAATAACAAAATTTGTAAAGTGGAGAAGCGAGAGCGCGCGAATGCACTCAAGCAAACACAAACAGCACAGCACGATGCGTATTTTTTTTAAATTGACAAAATAAATAAAAAATAAATCAAAAATAAAAATAAGTGGAAAAGGCGAGAGTGCGCGAGCACACAGGAGCAAAGACAAGCAGCACAGCTTGATGCGTAGTAAAAAAAATAATAAATAGACAACTGGTCGACCTCATTAGAAATAAAACCCAAAAGATTAGATAGACAAACAAACAAACACATAAATGTGGAGAGAAGGGCAGTGCGGGCAGGAGCAAAGGTAAACAGCAGACAGACCTGAATCCTTATCTTTACAAGGTCGACCTCAGAACTTTGTTCAGTTCGTCTCGGTGACGGATAATGGAAGGAAGGGCAGGCAACTGGTCGACTTCATTAAATAAACAAATAAAATATAAGATAAACTCTCAGGAATAGACAAATAATAACAAAAAATTGTAAAGTGGAGAAAGCGAGAGCGCGCGAATGCACTCAAGCAAACACAAACAGCACAGCACGATGCGTATTTTTTTAAATTGACAAAATAAATAAAAATAAATCAAAAATAAAATAAGTGGAAAAGGCGAGAGTGCGCGAGCACACAGGAGCAAAGACAAGCAGGCGCTCTTGATGCGTAGTAAAAAAAATAATAAATAGACAACTGGTCGACCTCATTAGAAAGAAAAACCCAAAAGATTTGATAGACAAACAAACAAACACATAAATGTGGAAAGAAGGTCAGTGCGGGCAGGAGCAAAGGTAAACAGCAGACAGACCTGAATCCTTATCTTTACAAGGTCGACCTCAGAACTTTGTTCAGTTTGTCTCGGTGACGGATAATGGAAGGAAGGGCAGGCAACGGGTCGACTTCATTTAAATAAACAAATAAAAAATAAGATAAACTCTCAGGAATAGATAAATAATAACAAAAATTTTAAAGTTGAGAAAGCGAGAGCGCGCGATTGCACTCAAGCAAACACAAACAGCACAGCACGATGCGTATTTTTTTTAAAAAATTGTGAAAATTAAATCAAAAATAAAAATAAGTGGAAAAGGCGAGAGTGCGCGAGCACACAGGAGCAAAGACAAGCAGCGCAGCTTGATGCGTAGTAAAAAAAATAATAAATAGACAACTGGTCGACCTCATTAGAAATAAAAACCCAAAAGATTAGATAGACAAACAAACAAACACATAAATTGGAGAGAAGGGCAGTGCGCGCAGGAGCAAAGGTAAACAGCAGACAGACCTGAATCCTATCTTTACAAGGTAGACCTCAGAAATTGTTCAGTTTGTCTCGGTGACGGATAATGGAAGGAAGGGCAGGCAACTGGTCGACTTCATTTAAATAAACAAATAAAAATAAGATAAACTCTCAGGAATAGATAAATATAACAAAATTTGTAAAGTGGAGAAAGCGAGAGCGCGCGAATGCACTCAAGCAAACACAAACAGCACAGCACGATGCGTATTTTTTTAAAATTGACAAAATAAATAAAAATAAATCAAAATAAAAATAAGTGAAAAGGCGAGAGTCGCGAGCACACAGGAGCAAAGACAAGCAGCACAGCTTGATGCGTAGTAAAAAAATAATAAATAGACAACTGGTCGACCTCATTAGAAATAAAAACCCAAAAGATTAGATAGACAAACAAACAAACACATAAATGTGGAGAGAAGGGCAGTGCGCGAGGAGCAAAGGTAAACAGCAGACAGACCTGAATCCTTATCTTTACAAGGTCGACCTCAGAACTTTGTTCAGTTCGTCTCGGTGACGGATAATGGAAGGAGGGCAGGCAACTGGTCGACTTCATTTAAATAAACAAATAAAATATAAGATAAACTCTCAGGAATAGACAAATAATAACAAAAAAATTGTAAAGTGGAGAAAGCGAGAGCGCGCGAATGCACTCAAGCAAACACAAACAGCACAGCACGATGCGTATTTTTTTAAATTGACAAAATAAATAAAAAATAAATCAAAAATAAAATAAGTGGAAAAGGCGAGAGTGGGCGAGCACACAGAGCAAAGACAAGCAGGCGCTTGATGCGTAGTAAAAAAAATAATAAATAGACAACTGGTCGACCTCATTAGAAAGAAAAACCCAAAAGATTTGATAGACAAACAAACAAACACATAATGTGGAAGAAGGTCAGTGCGGCAGGAGCAAAGGTAAACTGCAGACAGACCTGAATCCTTATCTTTACAAGGTCGACCTCAGGACTTTGTTCAGTTTGTCTCGGTGACGGATAATGGAAGGAGGGGCAGGCAACTGGTCGACTTCATGTAAATAAACAAATAAAAAATAAGATAAACTCTCAGGAATAGATAAATAATAACAAAAAATTTTAAAGTTGAGAAAGCGAGAGCGCGCGATTGCACTCAAGCAAACACAAACAGCACAGCACGATGCGTATTTTTTAAAAAAATTGAGAAAAATAAATCAAAAATAAAAATAAGTGGACAAGGCGAGAGTGCGCGAGCACACAGGAGCAAAGACAAGCAGCGCAGCTTGATGCGTAGTAAAAAAAAATAATAAATAGACAACTGTCGACCTCATTAGAAATAAAAACCCAAAAGATTAGATAGAGAAACAACAAACACATAAATGTGGAGAGAAGGGCAGTGCGCGCAGGAGCAAAGGTAAACAGCAGACAGACCTGAATCCTTATCTTTACAAGGTCGACCTCTGAACTTTGTTCAGTTTGTCTCGGTGACGGATAATGGAAGGAAGGGCAGGCAACTCGTCGACTTCATTTAAATAAACAAATAAAAAGTAAGATAAACTGTCAGGAATAGATAAATAATAACAAAATTTGTAAAGTGGAGAAAGCGAGAGCGCGCGAATGCACTCAAGCAAACACAAACAGCACAGCACGATGCGTTTTTTTTTAAAATTGACAAAATAAATCAAAATAAATCAAAAATAAAATAAGTGGAAAAGGCGAGAGTGCGCGAGCACACAGGAGCAAAGACAAGCAGCGCAGCTGATGCGTAGTAAAAAAAATAATAAATAGACAACTGGTCGACCTCATTAAAAATAAAAACCCAAAAGATTAGATAGACAAAGAAACAAACACATAAATGTGGAGAGAAGGGCAGTGTGCGCAGGAGCAAAGGTAAACAGCAGACAGACCCTGAATCCTTATCTTTACAAGGTCGACCTCAGAACTTTGTTCAGTTTGTCTCGGTGACGGATAATGAAGGAAGGGCAGGCAACTGGTCGACTTCATTTAAATAAACAAATAAAAAATAAGATAAACTCTCAGGAATAGATAAATCATAACAAAAATTGTAAAGTGGAGAAAGCGAGAGCGCGCGAATGCACTCATGCAACACACAAACAGCACAGCGATGCATATTTTTTTTAAATTGACAAAATAAATCAAAAATAATAAAAATAAAAATAAGTGGAAAATGGCAGAGTGCGCGACACAGAGCAAAGACAAGCAGCGCAGCTTGATGCTAGTAAAAAAAATAATAAATAGACAACTGGTCGACCTCATTAGAAATAAAAACCCAAAAGATTAGATAGACAAACAAACAAACATAAATGTGGAGAGAAGGGCGTGCGCGCAGGAGCAAAGTAAACAGCAGACAGACTGAATCCTTTTTTTACAAGGTCGACCCTCAGAACTTTGTTCAGTTTGTCTCGGTGACGGATAATGGAAGGAAGGGCAGGAACTGGTCGACTTCATTTAAATAAAAAAATAAAAAATAAGATAAACCCTCAGGAATAGATAAATAATAACAAAAAATTGTAAAGTGGAGAAAGCGAGAGCGCGCGAAGCACTCAAGCAAACACAAACAGCACAGCACGATGCGTATTTTTTAAAATTGACAAAATAATTCAAAAATAAATAAAAATTAAAATAAGTGGAAAAGGCGAGAGTGCGCGAGCACACAGGAGAAAACACAAGCAGCGCAGCTTGATGCGTAGGAAAAAAAATAATAAATAGACAAATGGTCGACCTCATTAGAAATAAAACCCAAAATATTAGATAGGACAACAAACAAACACATAAATCTGGAGAGAAGGGCAGTGCGCGCAGGAGCAAAGGTAAACAGCAGACAGACCTGAATCCTTATCTTTACAAGGTCGACCTCAGAACTTTGTGCAGTTTTGTCTCGGTGACGGATAATGGAAGGAAGGGCAGGAAACTGGTCGACTTCATTAAATAAACAAATAAAAAATAAGATAAACTCTCAGGATTAGATAAATAATAACAAAAGATTGTAAAGTGGAGAAAGCGAGAGCGCGCGAATGCACTCAAGCAAACACAAACAGCACAGCACGATGCGTATTATTTTTAAATTGACAAAATAAATCAAATATGAATCAAAATAAAAATAAGTGAAAAGGCAAGAGTGCGCGAGCACACAGGAGCAAAGACAAGCAGCGCAGCTTGATGCGTAGTAAAAAAAATAATAAATAGACAACTGGTCGACCTCATTAGAAATGAAAAACCCAAAAGATTAGATAGACAAACAAACAAACACATAAATGTGGAGAGAAGGTCAGTGCGCACAGAAGCAAAGGTAAACAGCAGACAGACCTGAATCCTTATCTTTACAATGTCGACCTCAGAACTTTGTTCAGTTTGTCTCGGTGACGGATAATGAAGGAAGGGCAGGCAACTCGTCGACTTCATTTAAATAAACCAAATAAAAAGTAAGATAAACTGTCAGGAATAGATAAATAATAACAAAATTTGTAAAGTGGAGAAAGCGAGAGCGCGCGAATGCACTCAAGCAAACACAAACAGCACAGCACGATGCGTTTTTTTTTAAAATTGACAAAATAAATCAAAATAAATCAAAAATAAAAATAAGAGGAAAAGGCGAGAGTGGCGCGAGCACACAGGAGCAAAGACAAGCAGCGCAGCTTGATGCGTAGTAAAAAAAAATAATAAATAGACAACTGGTCGACCTCATTAAAAATAAAAACCCAAAAGATTAGATAGACAAAGAAACAAACACATAAATGTGGAGAGAGGGCAG
>NW_025958315.1:0-43018 GCF_023159225.1 Perognathus longimembris pacificus | reverse complement strand
AACAACTGGTCGACCTCATCAGAAATAAAAACCCAAAAGATTAGATAGACAAACAAACAAACACATAAATGTGGAGAGAAGGGCAGTGCGCGCAGGAGCAAAGGTAAACAGCAGACAGACCTGAATCCTTATCTTTACAAGGTCGACCTCAGAACTTGGTTAAGTTTGTCTCTGTGACGGATAATAGAAGGAAGGGCAGGCAACTGGTCGACTTCATTTAAATAAACAAATAAAAAATAAGATAAACTCTCAGGAATAGATAAATAATAACACAAAAAATTGTAAAGTGGAGAAAGCGAGGAGCGCGCGAATGCACTCAAGCAAACACAAACAGCACAGCACGATGCGTAATTTTTTTTAAATTGACAAAATAAATCAAAAATAAATCAAAAATAAAAATAAGTGGAAAAGGCGCGAGTGCGCGAGCACACAGGAGCAAAGACAAGCAGCGCAGCTTGATGCGTAGTAAAAAAAATAATAAATAGACAACTGGTCGACCTCATCAGAAATAAAAACCCAAAAGATTAGATAGACAAACAAACAAACACATAAATGTGGAGAGAAGGGCAGTGCGCGCAGGAGCAAAGGTAAACAGCAGACAGACCTGAATCCTTATCTTTACAAGGTCGACCTCAGAACTTTGTTCAGTTTGTCTCTGTGACGGATAATAGAAGGAAGGGCAGGCAACTGGTCGACTTCATTTAAATAAACAAATAAAAAATAAGATAAACTCTCAGGAATAGATAAATAATAACAAAAAAATTGTAAAGTGGAGAAAGCGAGAGCGCGCGAATGCACTCAAGCAAACACAAACAGCACAGCACGATGCGTATTTTTTTTAAATTGAAAAAATAAATCAAAAATAAATCAAAAATAAAAATAAGTGGAAAAGGCGCGAGTGCGCGAGCACACAGGAGCAAAGACAAGCAGCGCAGCTTGATGCGTAGTAAAAAAAATAATAAATAGACAACTGGTCGACCTCATTACAAATAAAAACCCAAAAGATTAGATAGACAAACAAACAAACACATAAATGTGGAGAGAAGGGCAGTGCGCGCAGGAGCAAAGGTAAACAGCAGACAGACCTGAATCCTTATCTTTACAAGGTCGACCTCAGAACTTTGTTCAGTTTGTCTCGGTGACGGATAATGGAAGGAAGGGCAGGCAACTGGTCGACTTCATTTAAATAAACAAATAAAAAATAAGATAAACTCTCAGGAATAGATAAATAATAACAAAAAAATTGTAAAGTGGAGAAAGCGAGAGCGCGCGAATGCACTCAAGCAAACACAAACAGCACAGCACGATGCGTATTTTTTTTAAATTGACAAAATAATCAAAAATAAATCAAAAATAAAAATAAGTGGAAAAGGCGGCGAGTGCGCGAGCACACAGGAGCAAAGACAAGCAGCGCAGCTTGATGCGTAGTAAAAAAAAATAATAAATAGACAACTGGTCGACCTCATCAGAAATAAAAACCCAAAAGATTAGATAGACAAACAAACAAACACATAAATGTGGAGAGAAGGGCAGTGCGCGCAGGAGCAAAGGTAAACAGCAGACAGACCTGAATCCTTATCTTTACAAGGTCGACCTCAGAACTTTGTTCAGTTTGTCTCTGTGACGGATAATAGAAGGAAGGGCAGGCAACTGGTCGACTTCATTTAAATAAACAAATAAAAAAATAAGATAAACTCTCAGGAATAGATAAATAATAACAAAAAAAATTGTAAAGTGGAGAAAGCGAGAGCGCGCGAATGCACTCAAGCAAACACAAACAGCACAGCACGATGCGTATTTTTTTTTAATTGAAAAAATAAATCAAAAATAAATCAAAAATAAAAATAAGTGGAAAAGGCGCGAGGTGCGCGAGCACACAGGAGCAAAGACAAGCAGCGCAGCTTGATGCGTAGTAAAAAAAATAATAAATAGACAACTGGTCGACCTCATTACAAATAAAAACCCAAAAGATTAGATAGACAAACAAACAAACACATAAATGTGGAGAGAAGGGCAGTGCGCGCAGGAGCAAAGGTAAACAGCAGACAGACCTGAATCCTTATCTTTACAAGGTCGACCTCAGAACTTTGTTCAGTTTGTCTCGGTGACGGATAATGGAAGGAAGGGCAGGCAACTGGTCGACTTCATTTAAATAAACAAATAAAAAATAAGATAAACTCTCAGGAATAGATAAATAATAACAAAAAAATTGTAAAGTGGAGAAAGCGAGAGCGCGCGAATGCACTCAAGCAAACACAAACAGCACAGCACGATGCGTATTTTTTTTAAATTGAAAAAATAAATCAAAAATAAATCAAAAATAAAAATAAGTGAAAAAGGCGAGAGTGCGTGAGCACACAGGAGCAAAGACAAGCAGCGCAGCTTGATGCGTAGTAAAAAAATAATAAATAGACAACTGGTCGACCTCATTAGAAATAAAAACCCAAAAGATTAGATAGACAAACAAACAAACACATAAATGTGGAGAGAAGGGCAGTGCGCGCAGGAGCAAAGGTAAACAGCAGACAGACCTGAATCCTTATCTTTACAAGGTCGACCTCAGAACTTTGTTCAGTTTGTCTCGGTGACGGATAATAGAAGGAAGGGCAAGCAACTGGTCGACTTCATTTAAATAAACAAATAAAAAATAAGATAAACTCTCAGGAATAGATAAATAATAACAAAAAAATTGTAAAGTGGAGAAAGCGAGAGCGCGCGAATGCACTCAAGCAAACACAAACAGCACAGCACGATGCGTATTTTTTTTAAATTGACAAAATAAATCAAAAATAAATCAAAAATAAAAATAAGTGGAAAAGGCGCGAGTGCGCGAGCACACAGGAGCAAAGACAAGCAGCGCAGCTTGATGCGTAGTAAAAAAAATAATAAATAGACAACTGGTCGACCTCATTACAAATAAAAACCCAAAAGATTAGATAGACAAACAAACAAACACATAAATGTGGAGAGAAGGGCAGTGCGCGCAGGAGCAAAGGTAAACAGCAGACAGACCTGAATCCTTATCTTTACAAGGTCGACCTCAGAACTTTGTTCAGTTTGTCTCGGTGACGGATAATGGAAGGAAGGGCAGGCAACTGGTCGACTTCATTGAAATAAACAAATAAAAAATAAGATAAACTCCAGGAATAGATAAATAATAACAAAAAAATTGTAAAGTGGAGAAAGCGAGAGCGCGCGAATGCACTCAAGCAAACACAAACAGCACAGCACGATGCGTATTTTTTTTTAATTGACAAAATAAATCAAAAATAAATCAAAAATAAAAATAAGTGGAAAAGGCGAGAGTGCGCGAGCACACAGGAGCAAAGACAAGCAGCGCAGCTTGATGCGTAGTAAAAAAATAATAAATAGACAACTGGTCGACCTCATTAGAAATAACAACCCAAAAGATTAGATAGACAAACAAACAAACACATAAATGTGGAGAGAAAGGCAGTGCGCGCAGGAGCAAAGGTAAGCAGCAGACAGACCTGAATCCTTATCTTTACAAGGTCGACCTCAGAACTTTGTTCAGTTTGTTCGGTGACGGATAATGGAAGGAAGGGCAGGCAACTGGTCGACTTCATTTAAAAAAACAAATAAAAAATAAGATAAACTCTCAGGAATAGATAAATAATAACAAAAAAATAGTAAAGTGGAGAAAGCGAGAGCGCGCGAATGCCCTCAAGCAAACACAAACAGCACAGCACGATGCGTATTTTTTTTAAATTGACAAAATAAATCAAAAATAAATCAAAAATAAAAATAAGTGGAAAAGGCGAGAGTGCGCGAGCACACAGGAGCAAAGACAAGCAGCGCAGCTTGATGCGTAGTAAAAAAAATAATAAATAGACAACTGGTCGACCTCATTAGAAATAAAAACCCAAAAGATTAGATAGACAAGCAAACAAACACATAAATGTGGAGAGAAGGGCAGTGCGCGCAGGAGCAAAGGTAAACAGCAGACAGACCTGAATCCTTATCTTTACAAGGTCGACCTCAGAACTTTGTTCAGTTTCTCTCGGTGACGGATAATGGAAGGAAGGGCAGGCAACTGGTCGACTTCATTTAAATAAACAAATAAAAAATAAGATAAACTCTCAGGAATAGATAAATAATAACAAAAAAATTGTAAAGTGGAGAAAGCGAGAGCGCGCGAATGCACTCAAGCAAACACAAACAGCACAGCACGATGCGTATTTTTTTAAATTGAAAAAATAAATCAAAAATAAATCAAAAATAAAAATAAGTGGAAAAGGCGAGAGTGCGCGAGCACACAGGAGCAAAGACAAGCAGCGCAGCTTGATGCGTAGTAAAAAAAATAATAAATAGACAACTGGTCGACATCATTAGAAATAAAAACCCAAAAGATTAGATAGACAAACAAACAAACACATAAATGTGGAGAGAAGGGCAGTGCGCGCAGGAGCAACGATAAACAGCAGACAGACCTGAATCCTTATCTTTACAAGGTCGACCTCAGAACTTTGTTCAGTTTGTCTCGGTGACGGATAATAGAAGGAAGGGCAAGCATCTGGTCGACTTCATTTAAATAAACAAATAAAAAATAAGATAAACTCTCAGGAATAGATAAATAATAACAAAAAAATTGTAAAGTGGAGAAAGCGAGAGCGCGCGAATGCACTCAAGCAAACACAAACAGCACAGCACGATGCGTATTTTTTTTTAAATTGAGAAAATAAATCAAAAATAAATCAAAAATAAAAATAAGTGGAAAAGGCGCGAGTGCGCGAGCACACAGGAGCAAAGACAAGCAGCGCAGCTTGATGCGTAGTAAAAAAAATAATAAATAGACAACTGGTCGACCTCATTAGAAATAAAAACCCAAAAGATTAGATAGACAAACAAACAAACACATAAATGTGGAGAGAAGGGCAGTGCGCGCAGGAGCAAAGGTAAACAGCAGACAGACCTGAATCCTTATCTTTACAAGGTCGACCTCAGAACTTTGTTCAGTTTGTCTCGGTGACGGATAATGGAAGGAAGGGCAGGCAACTGGTCGACTTCATTTAAATAAACAAATAAAAAATAAGATAAACTCTCAGGAATAGATAAATAATACAAAAAAATTGTAAAGTGGAGAAAGCGAGAGGGCGCGAATGCACTCAAGCAAACACAAACAGCACGGCACGATGCGTATTTTTTTTTAAAACTGACAAAATAAATCAAAAATAAAAATAAGTGGAAAAGGCGAGAGTGCGCGAGCACACAGGAGCAAAGACAAGCAGCGCAGCTTGATGCGTAGTAAAAAAAATAATAAATAGACAACTGGTCGACCTCATTAGAAATAAAAACCCAAAAGATTAGATAGACAAACAAACAAACACATAAATGTGGAGAGAAGGGCAGTGCGCGCAGGAGCAAAGGTAAACAGCAGACAGACCTGAATCCTTATCTTTACAAGGTCGACCTCAGAACTTTGTTCAGTTTGTCTCGGTGACGGATAATGGAAGGTAGGGCAGGCAACTGGTGGACTTCATTTAAATAAACAAATAAAAAATAAGATAAACTCTCAGGAATAGATAAATAATAACAAAAAAATTGTAAAGTGGAGAAAGCGTGAGGACGCGAATGCACTCAAGCAAACACAAACAGCACAGCACGAAGCGCATTTTTTTTTAAAATTGACAAAATAAATCAAAAATAAATCAAAAATAAAAATAAGTGGAAAAGGCGAGAGTGCGCGAGCACACAGGAGCAAAGACAAGCAGCGCAGCTTGATGCGTAGTAAAAAAAAATAATAAATAGACAACTGGTCGACCTCATTAGAAATAAAAACCCAAAAGATTAGATAGACAAACAAACAAACACATAAATGTGGAGAGAAGGGCAGTGCGCGCAGGAGCAAAGGTAAACAGCAGACAGACCTGAATCCTTATCTTTACGAGGTCGACCTCAGAACTTTGTTCAGTTTGTCTCGGTGACGGATAATGGAAGGAAGGGCAGGCAACTGGTCGACTTCATTTAAATAAACAAACAAAAAATAAGATAAACTCTCAGGAATAGATAAATAATAACAAAAACATTGTAAAGTGGAGAAAGCGAGAGCGCGCGAATGCACTCAAGCAAACACAAACAGCACAGCACGATGCGTATTTTTTTTTAAATTGACAAAATAAATCAAAAATAAATCAAAAATAAAAATAAGTGGAAAACGCGGGAGTGCGCGAGCACACAGGAGCAAAGACAAGCAGCGCAGCTTGATGCGTACTAAAAAAAATAATAAATAGACAACTGGTCGACCTCATTAGAAATAAAAACCCAAAAGATTAGATAGACAAACAAACAAACACATAAATGTGGAGAGAAGGGCAGTGCGCGCAGGAGCAAAGGTAAACAGCAGACAGACCTGAATCCTTATCTTTACAAGGTCGACCTCAGAACTTTGTTCAGTTTGTCTCGGTGACGGATAATGGAAGGTAGGGCAGGCAACTGGTGGACTTCATTTAAATAAACAAATAAAAAATAAGATAAACTCTCAGGAATAGATAAATAATACAAAAAAATTGTAAAGTGGAGAAAGCGAGAGGGCGCGAATGCACTCAAGCAAACACAAACAGCACGGCACGATGCGTATTTTTTTTTAAAACTGACAAAATAAATCAAAAATAAAAATAAGTGGAAAAGGCGAGAGTGCGCGAGCACACAGGAGCAAAGACAAGCAGCGCAGCTTGATGCGTAGTAAAAAAAATAATAAATAGACAACTGGTCGACCTCATTAGAAATAAAAACCCAAAAGATTAGATAGACAAACAAACAAACACATAAATGTGGAGAGAAGGGCAGTGCGCGCAGGAGCAAAGGTAAACAGCAGACAGACCTGAATCCTTATCTTTACAAGGTCGACCTCAGAACTTTGTTCAGTTTGTCTCGGTGACGGATAATGGAAGGTAGGGCAGGCAACTGGTGGACTTCATTTAAATAAACAAATAAAAAATAAGATAAACTCTCAGGAATAGATAAATAATAACAAAAAAATTGTAAAGTGGAGAAAGCGTGAGGACGCGAATGCACTCAAGCAAACACAAACAGCACAGCACGAAGCGCATTTTTTTTTAAAATTGACAAAATAAATCAAAAATAAATCAAAAATAAAAATAAGTGGAAAAGGCGAGAGTGCGCGAGCACACAGGAGCAAAGACAAGCAGCGCAGCTTGATGCGTAGTAAAAAAAAATAATAAATAGACAACTGGTCGACCTCATTAGAAATAAAAACCCAAAAGATTAGATAGACAAACAAACAAACACATAAATGTGGAGAGAAGGGCAGTGCGCGCAGGAGCAAAGGTAAACAGCAGACAGACCTGAATCCTTATCTTTACGAGGTCGACCTCAGAACTTTGTTCAGTTTGTCTCGGTGACGGATAATGGAAGGAAGGGCAGGCAACTGGTCGACTTCATTTAAATAAACAAACAAAAAATAAGATAAACTCTCAGGAATAGATAAATAATAACAAAAACATTGTAAAGTGGAGAAAGCGAGAGCGCGCGAATGCACTCAAGCAAACACAAACAGCACAGCACGATGCGTATTTTCTTTTAAATTGACAAAATAAATCAAAAATAAATCAAAAATAAAAATAAGTGGAAAACGCGGGAGTGCGCGAGCACACAGGAGCAAAGACAAGCAGCGCAGCTTGATGCGTACTAAAAAAAATAATAAATAGACAACTGGTCGACCTCATTAGAAATAAAAACCCAAAAGATTAGATAGACAAACAAACAAACACATAAATGTGGAGAGAAGGGCAGTGCGCGCAGGAGCAAAGGTAAACAGCAGACAGACCTGAATCCTTATCTTTACAAGGTCGACCTCAGAACTTTGTTCAGTTTGTCTCGGTGACGGATAATGGAAGGTAGGGCAGGCAACTGGTGGACTTCATTTAAATAAACAAATAAAAAATAAGATAAACTCTCAGGAATAGATAAATAATAACAAAAAAATTGTAAAGTGGAGAAAGCGAGAGGACGCGAATGCACTCAAGCAAACACAAACAGCACAGCACGAAGCGCACTTTTTTTTAAAATTGACAAAATAAATCAAAAATAAATCAAAAATAAAAATAAGTGGAAAAGGCGAGAGTGCGCGAGCACACAGGAGCAAAGACAAGCAGCGCAGCTTGATGCGTAGTAAAAAAAAAATAATAAATAGACAACTGGTCGACCTCATTAGAAATAAAAACCCAAAAGATTAGATAGACAAACAAACAAACACATAAATGTGGAGAGAAGGGCAGTGCGCGCAGGAGCAAAGGTAAACAGCAGACAGACCTGAATCCTTATCTTTACGAGGTCGACCTCAGAACTTTGTTCAGTTTGTCTCGGTGACGGATAATGGAAGGAAGGGCAGGCAACTGGTCGACTTCATTTAAATAAACAAACAAAAAATAAGATAAACTCTCAGGAATAGATAAATAATAACAAAAACATTGTAAAGTGGAGAAAGCGAGAGCGCGCGAATGCACTCAAGCAAACACAAACAGCACAGCACGATGCGTATTTTTTTTTAAATTGACAAAATAAATCAAAAATAAATCAAAAATAAAAATAAGTGGAAAAGGCGAGAGTGCGCGAGCACACAGGAGCAAAGACAAGCAGCGCAGCTTGATGCGTAGTAAAAAAAATAATAAATAGACAACCGGTCGACCTCATTAGAAATAAAAACCCAAAAGATTAGATAGACAAACAAACAAACACATAAATGTGGAGAGAAGGGCAGTGCGCGCAGGAGCAAAGGTAAACAGCAGACAGACCTGAATCCTTATTTTTACAAGGTCGACCTCAGAACTTTGTTCAGTTTGTCTCGGTGACGGATAATGGAAGGAAGGGCAGGCAACTGGTCGACTTCATTTAAATAAACAAATAAAAAATAAGATAAACTCTCAGGAATAGATAAATAATAACAAAAAAATTGTAAAGTGGAGAAAGCGAGAGCGCGCGAATGCACTCAAGCAAACACAAACAGCACAGCACGATGCGTATTTTTTTTTAAATTGACAAAATAAATCAAAAATAAATCAAAAATAAAAATAAGTGGAAAAGGCGGGAGTGCGCGAGCACACAGGAGCAAAGACAAGCAGCGCAGCTTGATGCGTACTAAAAAAAATAATAAATAGACAACTGGTCGACCTCATTAGAAATAAAAACCCAAAAGATTAGATAGACAAACAAACAAACACATAAATGTGGAGAGATGGCAGTGCGCGCAGGAGCAAAGGTAACCAGCAGACAGACCTGAATCCTTATCTTTACAAGGTCGACCTCAGAACTTTGTTCAGTTTGTCTCGGTGACGGATAATGGAAGGAAGGGCAGGCAACTGGTCGACTTCATTTAAATAAACAAATAAAAAATAAGATAAACTCTCAGGAATAGATAAATAATAACAAAAAAATTGTAAAGTGGAGAAAGCGAGAGCACGCGAATGCACTCAAGCAAATACAAACAGCACAGCACGAAGCGCATTTTTTTTAAAAATTGACAAAATAAATCAAAAATAAATCAAAAATAAAAATAAGTGGAAAAGGCGAGAGTGCGCGAGCACACAGGAGCAAAGACAAGCAGCGCAGCTTGATGCGTAGTAAAAAATAATAATAAATAGACAACTGGTCGACCTCATTAGAAATAAAAACCCAAAAGATTAGATAGACAAACAAACAAACACATAAATGTGGAGAGAAGGGCAGTGCGCGCAGGAGCAAAGGTAAACAGCAGACAGACCTGAATCCTTATCTTTACGAGGTCGACCTCAGAACTTTGTTCAGTTTGTCTCGGTGACGGATAATGGAAGGAAGGGCAGGCAACTGGTCGACTTCATTTAAATAAACAAACAAAAAATAAGATAAACTCTCAGGAATAGATAAATAATAACAAAAACATTGTAAAGTGGAGAAAGCGAGAGCGCGCGAATGCACTCAAGCAAACACAAACAGCACAGCACGATGCGTATTTTTTTTTAAATTGACAAAATTAATCAAAAATAAATCAAAAATAAAAATAAGTGGAAAAGGCGAGAGTGCGCGAGCACACAGGAGCAAAGACAAGCAGCGCAGCTTGATGCGTAGTAAAAAAAATAATAAATAGACAACTGGTCGACCTCATTAGAAATAAAAACCCAAAAGATTAGATAGACAAACAAACAAACACATAAATGTGGAGAGAAGGGCAGTGCGCGCAGGAGCAAAGGTAAACAGCAGACAGACCTGAATCCTTATTTTTACAAGGTCGACCTCAGAACTTTGTTCAGTTTGTCTCGGTGACGGATAATGGAAGGAAGGGCAGGCAACTGGTCGACTTCATTTAAATAAACAAATAAAAAATAAGATAAACTCTCAGGAATAGATAAATAATAACAAAAAAATTGTAAAGTGGAGAAAGCGAGAGCGCGCGAATGCACTCAAGCAAACACAAACAGCACAGCACGATGCGTATTTTTTTTAAATTGACAAAATAAATCAAAAATAAATCAAAAATAAAAATAAGTGGAAAAGGCGGGAGTGCGCGAGCACACAGGAGCAAAGACAAGCAGCGCAGCTTGATGCATACTAAAAAAAATAATAAATAGACAACTGGTCGACCTCATTAGAAATAAAAACCCAAAAGATTAGATAGACAAACAAACAAACACATAAATGTGGAGAGAAGGGCAGTGCGCGCAGGAGCAAAGGTAACCAGCAGACAGACCTGAATCCTTATCTTTACAAGGTCGACCTCAGAACTTTGTTCAGTTTGTCTCGGTGACGGATAATGGAAGGAAGGGCAGGCAACTGGTCGACTTCATTTAAATAAACAAACAAAAAATAAGATAAACTCTCAGGAATAGATAAATAATAACAAAAACATTGTAAAGTGGATAAAGCGAGAGCGCTCGAATGCACTCAAGCAAACACAAACAGCACAGCACGATGCGTATTTTTTTTTAAATTGACAAAATAAATCAAAAATAAATCAAAAATAAAAGTAAGTGGAAAAGGCGAGAGTGCGCGAGCACACAGGAGCAAAGACAAGCAGCGCAGCTTGATGCGTAGTAAAAAAAAATAATAAATAGACAACTGGTCGACCTCATTAGAAATAAAAACCCAAAAGATTAGATAGACAAACAAACAAACACATAAATGTGGAGAGAAGGGCAGTGCGCGCAGGAGCAAAGGTAAACAGCAGACAGACCTGAATCCTTATTTTTACAAGGTCGACCTCAGAACTTTGTTCAGTTTGTCTCGGTGACGGATAATGGAAGGAAGGGCAGGCAACTGGTCGACTTCATTTAAATAAACAAATAAAAAATAAGATAACTCTCAGGAATAGATAAATAATAACAAAAAAATTGTAAAGTGGAGAAAGCGAGAGCGCGCGAATGCACTCAAGCAAACACAAACAGCACAGCACGATGCGTATTTTTTTTAAATTGACAAAATAAATCAAAAATAAATCAAAAATAAAAATAAGTGGAAAAGGCGAGAGTGCGCGAGCACACAGGAGCAAAGACAAGCAGCGCAGCTTGATGCGTAGTAAAAAAAATAATAAATAGACAACTGGTCGACCTCATTAGAAATAAAAACCCAAAAGATTAGATAGACAAACAAACAAACACATAAATGTGGAGAGAAGGGCAGTGCGCGCAGGAGCAAAGGTAAACAGCAGACAGACCTGAATCCTTATTTTTACAAGGTCGACCTCAGAACTTTGTTCAGTTTGTCTCGGTGACGGATAATGGAAGGTAGGGCAGGCAACTGGTCGACTTCATTTAAATAAACAAATAAAAAATAAGATAACTCTCAGGAATAGATAAATAATAACAAAAAAATTGTAAAGTGGAGAAAGCGAGAGCGCGCGAATGCACTCAAGCAAACACAAACAGCACAGCACGATGCGTATTTTTTTTAAATTGACAAAATAAATCAAAAATAAATCAAAAATAAAAATAAGTGGAAAAGGCGAGAGTGCGCGAGCACACAGGAGCAAAGACAAGCAGCGCAGCTTGATGCGTAGTAAAAAAAATAATAAATAGACAACTGGTCGACCTCATTAGAAATAAAAACCCAAAAGATTAGATAGACAAACAAACAAACACATAAATGTGGAGAGAAGGGCAGTGCGCGCAGGAGCAAAGGTAAACAGCAGACAGACCTGAATCCTTATCTTTACAAGGTCGACCTCAGAACTTTGTTCAGTTTGTCTCGGTGACGGATAATGGAAGGAAGGGCAGGCAACTGGTCGACTTCATTTAAATAAACAAATAAAAAATAAGATAAACTCTCAGGAATAGATAAATAATAATAAAAAAATTGTAAAGTGGAGAAAGCGAGAGCGCGCGAATGCACTCAAGCAAACACAAACAGCACAGCACGATGCGTATTTTTTTTTTAAATTGACAAAATAAATCAAAAATAAATCAAAAATAAAAATAAGTGGAAAAGGCGGGAGTGCGCGAGCACACAGGAGCAAAGACAAGCAGCGCAGCTTGATGCGTACTAAAAAAAATAATAAATAGACAACTGGTCGACCTCATTAGAAATAAAAACCCAAAAGATTAGATAGACAAACAAACAAACACATAAATGTGGAGAGAAGGGCAGTGCGCCCAGGAGCAAAGGTAACCAGCAGACAGACCTGAATCCTTATCTTTACAAGGTCGACCTCAGAACTTTGTTCAGTTTGTCTCGGTGACGGATAATGGAAGGAAGGGCAGGCAACTGGTCGACTTCATTTAAATAAACAAATAAAAAATAAGATAAACTCTCAGGAATAGATAAATAATAACAAAAACATTGTAAAGTGGAGAAAGCGAGAGCGCGCGATTGCACTCAAGCAAACACAAACAGCACAGCACGATGCGTATTTTTTTAAAATTGACAAAATAAATCAAAAATAAATCAAAAATAAAAATAAGTGGAAAAGGCGAGAGTGCGCGAGCACACAGGAGCAAAGACAAGCAGCGCAGCTTGATGCGTAGTAAAAAAAATAATAAATAGACAACTGGTCGACCTCATTAGAAATAAAAACCCAAAAGATTAGATAGACAAACAAACAAACACATAAATGTGGAGAGAAGGGCAGTGCGCGCAGGAGCAAAGGTAAACAGCAGACAGACCTGAATCCTTATCTTTACAAGGTCGACCTCAGAACTTTGTTCAGTTTGTCTCGGTGACGGATAATGGAAGGAAGGGCAGGCAACTGGTCGACTTCATTTAAATAAACAAATAAAAAATAAGATAAACTCTCAGGAATAGATAAATAATAACAAAAAATTGTAAAGTGGAGAAAGCGAGAGCGCGCGAATGCACTCAAGCAAACACAAACAGCACAGCACGATGCGTATTTTTTTTTAAATTGACAAAATAAATCAAAAATAAAAATAAGTGGAAAAGGCGAGAGTGCGCGAGCACACAGGAGCAAAGACAAGCAGCGCAGCTTGATGCGTAGTAAAAAAAATAATAAATAGACAACTGGTCGACCTCATTAGAAATAAAAACCCAAAAGATTAGATAGACAAACAAACAAACACATAAATGTGGAGAGAAGGGCAGTGCGCGCAGGAGCAAAGGTATACAGCAGACAGACCTGAATCCTTATCTTTACAAGGTCGACCTCAGAACTTTGTTCAGTTTGTCTCGGTGACGGATAATGGAAGGAAGGGCAGGCAACTGGTCGACTTCATTTAAATAAACAAATAAAAAATAAGATAAACTCTCAGGAATAGATAAATAATAACAAAAAAATTGTAAAGTGGAGAAAGCGAGAGCGCGCGAATGCACTCAAGCAAACACAAACAGCACAGCACGATGCGTATTTTTTTTAAAATTGACAAAATAAATCAAAAATAAATCAAAACTAAAAATAAGTGGAAAGGCGAGAGTGCGTGAGCACACAGGAGCAAAGACAAGCAGCGCAGCTTGACGCGTAGTAAAAAAAATAATAAATAGAAAACTGGTCGACCTCATTAGAAATAAAAACCCAAAAGATTAGATAGATAAACAAACAAACACATAAATGTGGAGAGAAGGGCAGTGCGCGCAGGAGCAAAGGTAAACAGCAGACAGACCTGAATCCTTATCTTTACAAGGTCGACCTCAGAACTTTGTTCAGTTTGTCTCGGTGACGGATAATGGAAGGAAGGGCAGGCAACTGGTCGACTTCATTTAAATAAACAAATAAAAAATAAGATAAACTCTCAGGAATAGATAAATAATAACAAAAAAATTGTAAAGTGGAGAAAGCGAGAGCGCGCGAATGCACTCAAGCAAACACAAAAAGCACAGCACGATGCGTATTTTTTTTAAATTGACAAAATAAATAAAAAATAAATCAAAAATAAAAATAAGTGGAAAAGGCGAGAGTGCGCGAGCACACAGGAGCAAAGACAAGCAGCGCAGCTTGATGCGTAGTAAAAAAAATAATAAATAGACAACTGGTCGACCTCATTAGAAATAAAAACCCAAAAGATTAGATAGACAAACAAACAAACACATAAATGTGGAGAGAAGGGCAGTGCGCGCAGGAGCAAAGGTAAACAGCAGACAGACCTGAATCCTTATCTTTACAAGGTCGACCTCAGAACTTTGTTCAGTTTGTCTCGGTGACGGATAATGGAAGGAAGGGCAGGCAACTGGTCGACTTCATTTAAATAAACAAATAAAAAATAAGTTAAACTCTCAGGAATAGATTAATAATAACAAAAAAATTGTAAAGTGGAGAAAGCGAGAGCGCGCGAATGCACTCAAGCAAACACAAACAGCACAGCACGATGCGTATTTTTTTTTAAATTGACAAAATAAATCAAAAATAAATCAAAAATAAAAATAAGTGGAAAAGGCGAGAGTGCGCGAGCACACAGGAGCAAAGACAAGCAGCGCAGCTTGATGCGTAGTAAAAAAAATAATAAATAGACAACTGGTCGACCTCATTAGAAATAAAAACCCAAAAGATTAGATAGACAAACAAACAAACACATAAATGTGGAGAGAAGGGCAGTGCGCGCAGGAGCAAAGGTAAACAGCAGACAGACCTGAATCCTTACCTTTACAAGGTCGACCTCAGAACTTTGTTCAGTTTGTCTCGGTGACGGATAATGGAAGGAAGGGCAGGCAACTGGTCGACTTCATTTAAATAAACAAATAAAAAATAAGATAAACTCTCAGGAATAGATAAATAATAACAAAAAAATTGTAAAGTGGAGAGAGCGAGAGCGCGCGAATGCACTCAAGCAAACACAAACAGCACAGCACGATGCGTATTTTTTTTTAAATTGACAAAATATATCAAAAATAAATCAAAAATAAAAATAAGTGGAAAAGGCGAGAGTGCGCGAGCACACAGGAGCAAAGACAAGCAGCGCAGCTTGATGCATAGGAAATAAAATAATAAATAGACAACTGGTCGACCTCATTAGAAATAAAAACCCAAAAGATTAGATAGACAAACAAACAAACACATAAATGTGGAGAGAATGGCAGTGCGCACAGGAGCAAAGGTAAACAGCAGACAGACCTGAATCCTTATCTTTACAAGGTCGACCTCAGAACTTTGTTCAGTTTGTCTCGGTGACGGATAATGGAAGGAAGGGCAGGCAACTGGTCGACTTCATTTAAATAAACAAATAAAAAATAAGATAAACTCTCAGGAATAGATAAATAATAACAAAAAAATGTAAAGTGGAGAAAGCGAGAGCGAGCGAATGCACTCAAGCAAACACAAACAGCACAGCACGATGCGTATTTTTTTTTAAATTGACAAAATAAATCAAAATAAATCAAAAATAAATATAAGTGGAAAAGGCGAGAGTGCGCGAGCACACAGGAGCAAAGACAAGCAGCGCAGCTTGATGCGTACTAAAAAAAATAATAAATAGACAACTGGTCGACCTCATTAGAAATAAAAACCCAAAAGATTAGATAGACAAACAAACAAACACATAAATGTGGAGAGAAGGGCAGTGCGCGCAGGAGCAAAGGTAAACAGCAGACAGACGTGAATCCTTATCTTTACAAGGTCGACCTCAGAACTTTGTTCAGTTTGTCTCGGTGACGGATAATGGAAGGAAGGGCAGGCAACTGGTCGACTTCATTTAAATAAACAAATAAAAAAATAAGATAAACTCTCAGGAATAGATAAATAATAACAAAAAATTGTAAAGTGGAGAAAGCGAGAGCGCGCGAATGCACTCAAGCAAACACAAACAGCACAGCACGATGCGTATTTTTTTTAAATTGACAAAATAAATAAAAAATAAATCAAAAATAAAAATAAGTGGAAAAGGCGAGAGTGCGCGAGCACACAGGAGCAAAGACAAGCAGCGCAGCTTGATGCGAAATAAAAATAATATTAAATAGACAACTGGTCGACCTCATTAGAAATAAAAACCCAAAAGTTTAGATAGACAAACAAACAAACACATAAATGTGGAGAGAAGGGCAGTGCGCGCTGGAGCAAAGGTAAACAGCAGACAGACCTGAATCCTTATCTTTACAAGGTCGACCTCAGATCTTTGTTCAGTTTGTCTGGTCGACTTCATTTAAATAGACAAATAAAAAATAAGATAAACTCTCAGGAATAGATAAATAATAACAAAAAAATTGTAAAGTGGAGAAAGCGAGAGCGCGCGAATGCACTCAAGCAAACACAAACAGCACAGCATGATGCGTATTTTTTTTAAATTGACAACATAAATCAAAAATAAATCAAAAATAAAAATAAGTGGAAAAGGCGAGAGTGCGCGAGCACACAGGAGCAAAGACAAGCAGCGCAGATTGATGCGTAGTAAAAAAAATAATAAATAGACAACTGGTCGACCTCATTAGAAATAAAAACCCAAAAGATTAGATAGACAAACAAACAAACACATAAATGTGGAGAGAAGGGCATTGCGCGCAGGAGCAAAGGTAAACAGCAGACAGACCTGAATCCTTACCTTTACAAGGTCGACCTCAGAACTTTGTTCAGTTTGTCTCGGTGACGGATAATGGAAGGAAGGGCAGGCAACTGGTCGACTTCATTTAAATAAACAAATAAAATTAAGATAAACTCTCAGGAATAGATAAATAATAACAAAAAAATTGTAAAGTGGAGAAAGCGAGAGCGCGCGAATGCACTCAAGCAAACACAAACAGCACAGCACGATGCGTATTTTTTTTAAATTGACAAAATAAATAAAAAATAAATCAAAAATAAAAACAAGTGGAAAAGGCGAGAGTGCGCGAGCACACAGGAGCAAAGACAAGCAGCGCAGCTTGACGCGTAGTAAAAAAAATAATAAACAGACAACTGGTCGACCTCATTAGAAATAAAAACCCAAAAGATTTGATAGACAAACAAACAAACACATAAATGTGGAGAGAAGGGCAGTGCGCGCAGGAGCAAAGGTAAACAGCAGACAGACCTGAATCCTTATCTTTACAAGGTCGACCTTAGAAGTTTGTTCAGTTTGTCTCGGTGACGGATAATTTAAGGAAGGGCAGGCAACTGGTCGACTTCATTTAAATAAACAAATAAAAAATAAGATAAACTCTCAGGAATAGATAAATAATAACAAAAACATTGTAAAGTGGAGAAAGCGAGAGCGCGCGAATGCACTCAAGCAAACACAAACAGCACAGCACGATGCGTATTTTTTTTTAACTTGACAAAATAAATCAAAAATAAATCAAAAATTAACATAAGTGGAAAAGGCGAGAGTGCGCGAGCACACAGGAGCAAAGACAAGCAGCGCAGCTTGATGCGTAATAAAAAAAATATTAAATAGACAACTGGTCAACCTCATTAGAAATAAAAACCCAAAAGTTTAGATAGACAAACAAACAAACACATAAATGTGGAGAGAAGGGCAGTGCGCGCAGGAGCAAAGGTAAACAGCAGACAGACCTGAATCCTTATCTTTACAAGGTCGACCTCAGATCTTTGCTCAGTTTGTCTCGGTGACGGATAATGGAAGGAAGGGCAGGCAACTGGTCGACTTCATTTAAATAAACAAATAAAAAATAAGATAAACTCTCAGGAATAGATAAATAATAACAAAAAAATTGTAAAGTGGAGAGAGCGAGAGCGCGCGAATGCACTCAAGCAAACACAAACAGCACAGCACGATGCGTATTTTTTTTTAAATTGACAAAATATATCAAAAATAAATCAAAAATAAAAATAAGTGGAAAAGGCGAGAGTGCGCGAGCACACAGGAGCAAAGACAAGCAGCGCAGCTTGATGCATAGGAAATAAAATAATAAATAGACAACTGGTCGACCTCATTAGAAATAAAAACCCAAAAGATTAGATAGACAAACAAACAAACACATAAATGTGGAGAGAATGGCAGTGCGCACAGGAGCAAAGGTAAACAGCAGACAGACCTGAATCCTTATCTTTACAAGGTCGACCTCAGAACTTTGTTCAGTTTGTCTCGGTGACGGATAATGGAAGGAAGGGCAGGCAACTGGTCGACTTCATTTAAATAAACAAATAAAAAATAAGATAAACTCTCAGGAATAGATAAATAATAACAAAAAAATGTAAAGTGGAGAAAGCGAGAGCGAGCGAATGCACTCAAGCAAACACAAACAGCACAGCACGATGCGTATTTTTTTTTAAATTGACAAAATAAATCAAAATAAATCAAAAATAAATATAAGTGGAAAAGGCGAGAGTGCGCGAGCACACAGGAGCAAAGACAAGCAGCGCAGCTTGATGCGTACTAAAAAAAATAATAAATAGACAACTGGTCGACCTCATTAGAAATAAAAACCCAAAAGATTAGATAGACAAACAAACAAACACATAAATGTGGAGAGAAGGGCAGTGCGCGCAGGAGCAAAGGTAAACAGCAGACAGACGTGAATCCTTATCTTTACAAGGTCGACCTCAGAACTTTGTTCAGTTTGTCTCGGTGACGGATAATGGAAGGAAGGGCAGGCAACTGGTCGACTTCATTTAAATAAACAAATAAAAAAATAAGATAAACTCTCAGGAATAGATAAATAATAACAAAAAATTGTAAAGTGGAGAAAGCGAGAGCGCGCGAATGCACTCAAGCAAACACAAACAGCACAGCACGATGCGTATTTTTTTTAAATTGACAAAATAAATAAAAAATAAATCAAAAATAAAAATAAGTGGAAAAGGCGAGAGTGCGCGAGCACACAGGAGCAAAGACAAGCAGCGCAGCTTGATGCGAAATAAAAATAATATTAAATAGACAACTGGTCGACCTCATTAGAAATAAAAACCCAAAAGTTTAGATAGACAAACAAACAAACACATAAATGTGGAGAGAAGGGCAGTGCGCGCTGGAGCAAAGGTAAACAGCAGACAGACCTGAATCCTTATCTTTACAAGGTCGACCTCAGATCTTTGTTCAGTTTGTCTGGTCGACTTCATTTAAATAGACAAATAAAAAATAAGATAAACTCTCAGGAATAGATAAATAATAACAAAAAAATTGTAAAGTGGAGAAAGCGAGAGCGCGCGAATGCACTCAAGCAAACACAAACAGCACAGCATGATGCGTATTTTTTTTAAATTGACAACATAAATCAAAAATAAATCAAAAATAAAAATAAGTGGAAAAGGCGAGAGTGCGCGAGCACACAGGAGCAAAGACAAGCAGCGCAGATTGATGCGTAGTAAAAAAAATAATAAATGGACAACTGGTCGACCTCATTAGAAATAAAAACCCAAAAGATTAGATAGACAAACAAACAAACACATAAATGTGGAGAGAAGGGCATTGCGCGCAGGAGCAAAGGTAAACAGCAGACAGACCTGAATCCTTACCTTTACAAGGTCGACCTCAGAACTTTGTTCAGTTTGTCTCGGTGACGGATAATGGAAGGAAGGGCAGGCAACTGGTCGACTTCATTTAAATAAACAAATAAAATTAAGATAAACTCTCAGGAATAGATAAATAATAACAAAAAAATTGTAAAGTGGAGAAAGCGAGAGCGCGCGAATGCACTCAAGCAAACACAAACAGCACAGCACGATGCGTATTTTTTTTAAATTGACAAAATAAATAAAAAATAAATCAAAAATAAAAACAAGTGGAAAAGGCGAGAGTGCGCGAGCACACAGGAGCAAAGACAAGCAGCGCAGCTTGACGCGTAGTAAAAAAAATAATAAACAGACAACTGGTCGACCTCATTAGAAATAAAAACCCAAAAGATTTGATAGACAAACAAACAAACACATAAATGTGGAGAGAAGGGCAGTGCGCGCAGGTGCAAAGGTAAACAGCAGACAGACCTGAATCCTTATCTTTACAAGGTCGACCTTAGAAGTTTGTTCAGTTTGTCTCGGTGACGGATAATTTAAGGAAGGGCAGGCAACTGGTCGACTTCATTTAAATAAACAAATAAAAAATAAGATAAACTCTCAGGAATAGATAAATAATAACAAAAACATTGTAAAGTGGAGAAAGCGAGAGCGCGCGAATGCACTCAAGCAAACACAAACAGCACAGCACGATGCGTATTTTTTTTTAACTTGACAAAATAAATCAAAAATAAATCAAAAATTAACATAAGTGGAAAAGGCGAGAGTGCGCGAGCACACAGGAGCAAAGACAAGCAGCGCAGCTTGATGCGTAATAAAAAAAATATTAAATAGACAACTGGTCAACCTCATTAGAAATAAAAACCCAAAAGTTTAGATAGACAAACAAACAAACACATAAATGTGGAGAGAAGGGCAGTGCGCGCAGGAGCAAAGGTAAACAGCAGACAGACCTGAATCCTTATCTTTACAAGGTCGACCTCAGATCTTTGCTCAGTTTGTCTCGGTGACGGATAATGGAAGGAAGGGCAGGCAACTGGTCGACTTCATTTAAATAGACAAATAAAAAATAAGATAAACTCTCAGGAATAGATAAATAATAACAAAAAAATTGTAAAGTGGAGAAAGCGAGAGCGCGCGAATGCACTCAAGCAAACACAAACAGCACAGCACGATGCGTATTTTTTTTAAATTGACAACATAAATCAAAAATTAATCAAAAATAAAAATAAGTGGAAAAGGCGAGAGTGCGCGAGCACACAGGAGCAAAGACAAGCAGCGCAGCTTGATGCGTAGTAAAAAAAATAATAAATAGACAACTGGTCGACCTCATTAGAAATAAAAACCCAAAAGATTAGATAGACAAACAAACAAACACATAAATGTGGACAGAAGGGCAGTGCGCGCAGGAGCAAAGGTAAACAGCAGACAGACCTGAATCCTTATCTTTACAAGGTCGACCTCAGAACTTTGTTCAGTTTGTCTCGGTGACGGATAATGGAAGGAAGGGCAGGCAACTGGTCGACTTCATTTCAATAAACAAATAAAAAATAAGATAAACTCTCAGGAATAGATAAATAATAACAAAAAAATTGTAAAGTGGAGAAAGCGAGAGCGCGCGAATGCACTCAAGCAAACACAAACAGCACAGCACGATGCGTATTTTTTTTTTAAAATTGACAAAATAAATCAAAAATAAATCAAAAATTAACATAAGTGGAAAAGGCGAGAGTGCGCGAGCACACAGGAGCAAAGACAACAGCGCAGCTTGATGCGTAGTAAAAAAAATAATAAATAGACAACTGGTCGACCTCATTAGAAATAAAAACCCAAAAGATTAGATAGGCAAACAAACAAACACATAAATGTGGAGAGAAGGGCAGTGCGCGCAGGAGCAAAGGTAAACAGCAGACAGACCTGAATCCTTATCTTTACAAGGTCGACCTCAGAACTTTGTTCAGTTTGTCTCGGTGACGGATAATGGAAGGAAGGGCAGGCAACTGGTCGACTTCATTTAAATAAGCGAATAAAAAAATAAGATAAACTCTCAGAATAGATAAATAATAACAAAAAAATGTAAAGTCGAGAAAGCGAGAGCGCGCGAGTGCACTCAAGCAAACACAAACAGCACAGCACGATGCGTATTTTTTTTTAAATTGACAAAATAAAATAAAAAATAAATCAAAAATAAAAATAAGTGGGGCTGGGGATATAGCCTAGTGGCAAGACTGCCTGCCTCGGATACACGAGGCCCTAGGTTCGATTCCCCAGCACCACATATGCAGAAAACGTCCAGAAGCGGCGTTGTGGCTCAAGTGGCAGAGTGCTAGCCTTGAGCAAAAAGAAGCCAGGGACAGTGCTCAGGCCCTGAGTCCAAAGCCCAGGACTGGCCAAAAAAAAAAAAATAAGTGGAAAAGGCGAGAGTGCGCGAGCACACAGGTCAAAGACAAGCAGCGCAGCTTGATGCGTAGTAAAAATAATAATAAATAGACAACTGGTCGACCTCTTTAGAAATAAAAACGCAAAAGATTAGATAGACAAACAAACAAACACATAAATGTGGAGAAAAGGGCAGTGCGCGCAGGAGCAAAAGTAAACAGCAGACAGACCTGAATCCTTATCTTTACAAGGTCGACCTCAGAACTTTGTTCAGTTTGTCTCGGTGACGGATAATGGAAGGAAGGGCAGGCAACTGGTCGAGTTCATTTAAATAATCAAATAAAAAATAAGATAAACTCTCAGGAATAGATAAATAATAACAAAAAAATTGTAAAGTGGAGAAAGCGAGAGCGCGCGAATGCACTCAAGCAAACACAAACAGCACAGCACGATGCGTATTTTTTTTTAAAATTGACAAAATAAATCAAAAATTAATCAAAAATAAAAATAAGTGGAAAAGGCGAGAGTGCGCGAGCACACAGGAGCAAAGACAAGCAGCGCAGCTTGATGCGTAGTAAAAAAAATAATAAATAGACAACTGGTCGACCTCATTAGAAATAAAAACCCAAAAGATTAGATAGACAAACAAACAAACACATAAATGTGGACAGAAGGGCAGTGCGCGCAGGAGCAAAGGTAAACAGCAGACAGACCTGAATCCTTATCTTTACAAGGTCGACCTCAGAACTTTGTTCAGTTTGTCTCGGTGACGGATAATGGAAGGAAGGGCAGGCAACTGGTCGACTTCATTTCAATAAACAAATAAAAAATAAGATAAACTCTCAGGAATAGATAAATAATAACAAAAAAATTGTAAAGTGGAGAAAGCGAGAGCGCGCGAATGCACTCAAGCAAACACAAACAGCACAGCACGATGCGTATTTTTTTTTTAAAATTGACAAAATAAATCAAAAATAAATCAAAAATTAACATAAGTGGAAAAGGCGAGAGTGCGCGAGCACACAGGAGCAAAGACAACAGCGCAGCTTGATGCGTAGTAAAAAAAATAATAAATAGACAACTGGTCGACCTCATTACAAATAAAAACCCAAAAGATTAGATGGACAAACAAACAAACACATAAATGTGGAGAGAAGGGCAGTGCGCGCAGGAGCAAAGGTAAACAGCAGACAGACCTGAATCCTTATCTTTACAAGGTCGACCTCAGAACTTTGTTCAGTTTGTCTCGGTGACGGATAATGGAAGGAAGGGCAGGCAACTGGTCGACTTCATTTCAATAAACAAATAAAAAATAAGATAAACTCTCAGGAATAGATAAATAATAACAAAAAAATTGTAAAGTGGAGAAAGCGAGAGCGCGCGAATGCACTCAAGCAAACACAAACAGCACAGCACGATGCGTATTTTTTTTTTAAAATTGACAAAATAAATCAAAAATAAATCAAAAATTAACATAAGTGGAAAAGGCGAGAGTGCGCGAGCACACAGGAGCAAAGACAACAGCGCAGCTTGATGCGTAGTAAAAAAAATAATAAATAGACAACTGGTCGACCTCATTAGAAATAAAAACCCAAAAGATTAGATAGGCAAACAAACAAACACATAAATGTGGAGAGAAGGGCAGTGCGCGCAGGAGCAAAGGTAAACAGCAGACAGACCTGAATCCTTATATTTACAAGGTCGACCTCAGAACTTTGTTCAGTTTGTCTCGGTGACGGATAATGGAAGGAAGGGCAGGCAACTGGTCGACTTCATTTAAATAAGCGAATAAAAAAATAAGATAAACTCTCAGAATAGATAAATAATAACAAAAAAATGTAAAGTCGAGAAAGCGAGAGCGCGCGAGTGCACTCAAGCAAACACAAACAGCACAGCACGATGCGTATTTTTTTTTAAATTGACAAAATAAAATAAAAAATAAATCAAAAATAAAAATAAGTGGGGCTGGGGATATAGCCTAGTGGCAAGACTGCCTGCCTCGGATACACGAGGCCCTAGGTTCGATTCCCCAGCACCACATATGCAGAAAACGTCCAGAAGCGGCGTTGTGGCTCAAGTGGCAGAGTGCTAGCCTTGAGCAAAAAGAAGCCAGGGACAGTGCTCAGGCCCTGAGTCCAAAGACCAGGACTGGCCAAAAATAAAAAAATAAGTGGAAAAGGCGAGAGTGCGCGAGCACACAGGTCAAAGACAAGCAGCGCAGCTTGATGCGTAGTAAAAATAATAATAAATAGACAACTGGTCGACCTCTTTAGAAATAAAAACGCAAAAGATTAGATAGACAAACAAACAAACACATAAATGTGGAGAAAAGGGCAGTGCGCGCAGGAGCAAAAGTAAACAGCAGACAGACCTGAATCCTTATCTTTACAAGGTCGACCTCAGAACTTTGTTCAGTTTGTCTCGGTGACGGATAATGGAAGGAAGGGCAGGCAACTGGTCGAGTTCATTTAAATAATCAAATAAAAAATAAGATAAACTCTCAGGAATAGATAAATAATAACAAAAAAATTGTAAAGTGGAGAAAGCGAGAGCGCGCGAATGCACTCAAGCAAACACAAACAGCACAGCACGATGCGTATTTTTTTTTAAAATTGACAAAATAAATCAAAAATTAATCAAAAATAAAAATAAGTGGAAAAGGCGAGAGTGCGCGAGCACACAGGAGCAAAGACAAGCAGCGCAGCTTGATGCGTAGTAAAAAAAATAATAAATAGACAACTGGTCGACCTCATTAGAAATAAAAACCCAAAAGATTAGATAGACAAACAAACAAACACATAAATGTGGACAGAAGGGCAGTGCGCGCAGGAGCAAAGGTAAACAGCAGACAGACCTGAATCCTTATCTTTACAAGGTCGACCTCAGAACTTTGTTCAGTTTGTCTCGGTGACGGATAATGGAAGGAAGGGCAGGCAACTGGTCGACTTCATTTCAATAAACAAATAAAAAATAAGATAAACTCTCAGGAATAGATAAATAATAACAAAAAAATTGTAAAGTGGAGAAAGCGAGAGCGCGCGAATGCACTCAAGCAAACACAAACAGCACAGCACGATGCGTATTTTTTTTTTTAAATTGACAAAATAAATCAAAAATAAATCAAAAATTAACATAAGTGGAAAAGGCGAGAGTGCGCGAGCACACAGGAGCAAAGACAACAGCGCAGCTTGATGCGTAGTAAAAAAAATAATAAATAGACAACTGGTCGACCTCATTAGAAATAAAAACCCAAAAGATTAGATAGGCAAACAAACAAACACATAAATGTGGAGAGAAGGGCAGTGCGCGCAGGAGCAAAGGTAAACAGCAGACAGACCTGAATCCTTATCTTTACAAGGTCGACCTCAGAACTTTGTTCAGTTTGTCTCGGTGACGGATAATGGAAGGAAGGGCAGGCAACTGGTCGACTTCATTTAAATAAGCGAATAAAAAAATAAGATAAACTCTCAGAATAGATAAATAATAACAAAAAAATGTAAAGTCGAGAAAGCGAGAGCGCGCGAGTGCACTCAAGCAAACACAAACAGCACAGCACGATGCGTATTTTTTTTTAAATTGACAAAATAAATCAAAAATAAATCAAAAATAAAAATAAGTGGAAAAGGCGAGAGTGCGCGAGCACACAGGAGCAAAGACAAGCAGCGCAGCTTGATGCGTAGTAAAAAAAATAATAAATAGACAACTGGTCGACCTCATTAGAAAAAAAAACCCAAAAGATTAGATAGACAAACAAACAAACACAAAAATGTGGAGAGAAGGGCAGTGCGCGCAGGAGCAAAGGTAAACAGCAGACAGACCTCAATCCTTATCTTTACAAGGTCGACCTCAGAACTTTGTTCAGTTTGTCTCGGTGACGGATAATGGAAGGAAGGGCTGGCAACTGGTCGACTTCATTTAAATAAACAAATAAAAAATAAGATAAACTCTCAGGAATAGATAAATAATAACAAAAAAATTGTAAAGTGGAGAAAGCGAGAGCGCGCGAATGCACTCAAGCAAACACAAACAGCACAGCACGATGCGTATTTTTTTTAAAATTGACAAAATGAATCAAAAATAAATCAAAAATAAAAATAAGTGGAAAAGGCGAGAGTGCGCGAGCACACAGGAACAAAGACAAGCAGCGCAGCTTGATGCGTAGTAAAAAAAATAATAAATAGACAACTGGTCGACCTCATTAGAAATAAAAACCCAAAAGATTAGATAGACAAACAAACAAACACATAAATGAGGAGAGAAGGGCAGTGCGCGCAGGAGCAAAGGTAAACAGCAGACAGACCTGAATCCTTATCTTTACAAGGTCGACCTCAGAACTTTGTTCAGTTTGTCTCGGTGACGGATAATGGAAGGAAGGGCCGGCAACTGGTCGACTTCATTTAAATAAACAAATAAAAAATAAGATAAACTCTCAGGAATAGATAAATAATAACAAAAAAATTGTAAAGTGGAGAAATCGAGAGCGCGCGAATGCACTCAAGCAAACACAAACAGCACAGCACCATGTGTATTTTTTTTAAAAATTGACAAAATAAATCAAAAATAAATCAAAAATAAAAATAAGTGGAAAAGGCGAGAGTGCGCGAGCACACAGGAGCAAAGAAAAGCAGCGCAGCTTCATGCGTAGTAAAAAAAATAATAAATAGACAACTGGTCGACCTCATTAGAAATAAAAACCCAAAAGATTAGATAGACAAACAAACAAACACATAAATGTGGAGAGAAGGGCAGTGCGCGCAGGAGCAAAGGTAAACAGCAGACAGACCTGAATCCTTATCTTTACAAGGTCGACCTCAGAACTTCGTTCAGTTTGTCTTGGTGACGGATAATGGAAGGAAGGGCAGGCAACTGGTCGACTTCATTTAAAAAAAAAAATAAAAAATAAGATAAACTCTCAGGAATAGATAAATAATAACAAAAAAATTGTAAAGTGGAGAAAGCGAGAGCCCGCGAATGCACTCAAGCAAACACAAACAGCACAGCACGATGCGTATTTTTTTTAAATTGACAAAATAAATCAAAAATAAATCAAAAATAAAAATAAGTGGAAAAGGCGAGAGTGCGCGAGCACACAGGAGCAAAGACAAGCAGCGCAGCTTGATGCGTAGTAAAAAAAATAATAAATAGACAACTGGTCGACCTCATTAGAAATAAAAACCCAAAAGATTAGATAGACAAACAAACAAACACATAAATGTGGAGAGAAGGGCAGTGCACGCAGGAGCAAAGGTAAACAGCAGACAGACCTGAATCCTTATCTTTACAAGGTCGACCTCAGAACTTTGTTCAGTTTGTCTCGGTGACGGATAATGGAAGGAAGGGCAGGCAACTGGTCGACTTCATTTAAATAAACAAATAAAAAATAAGATAAACTCTCAGGAATAGATAAATAATAACAAAAAATTGTAAAGTGGAGAAAGCGAGAGCGCGCGAATGCACTCAAGCAAACACAAACAGCACAGCACGATGCGTATTTTTTTTTAAATTGACAAAATAAATCAAAAATAAATCAAAAATAAAAATAAGTGGAAAAGGCGAGAGTGCGCGAGCACACAGGAGCAAAGACAAGCAGCGCAGCTTGATGCGTAGTAAAAAAAATAATAAATAGACAACTGGTCGACCTCATTAGAAATAAAAACCCAAAAGATTAGATAGACAAACAAACAAACACATAAATGTGGAGAGAAGGGCAGTGCGCGCAGGAGCAAAGGTAAACAGCAGACAGACCTGAATACTTATCTTTACAAGGTCGACCTCAGAACTTTGTTCAGTTTGTCTCGGTGACGGATAATGGAAGGAAGGGCAGGCAACTGGTCGACTTCATTTAAATAAGCGAATAAAAATAAGATAAACTCTCAGGAATAGATAAATAATAACAAAAAAAATGTAAAGTGGAGAAAGCGAGAGCGCGCGAATGCACTCAAGCAAACACAAACAGCACAGCACGATGCGTATTTTTTTTAAATTGACAAAATGAATCAAAAATAAATCAAAAATAAAAATAAGTGGAAAAGGCGAGAGTGCGCGAGCACACAGGAGCAAAGACAAGCAGCGCAGCTTGATGCGTAGTAAAAAAAATAATAAATAGACAACTGGTCGACCTCATTAGAAATAAAAACCCAAAAGATTAGATAGACAAACAAACAAACACATAAATGTGGAGAGAAGGGCGGTGCGCGCAGGAGCAAAGGTAAACAGCAGACAGACCTGAATCCTTATCTTTACAAGGTCGACCTCAGAACTTTGTTCAGTTTGTCTCGGTGACGGATAATGGAAGGAAGGGCAGGCAACTGGTCGACTTCATTTAAATAAGGGAATAAAAAATAAGATAAACTCTCAGGAATAGATAAATAATAACAAAAAAAATGTAAAGTGGAGAAAGCGAGAGCGCGCGAATGCACTCAAGCAAACATAAACAGCACAGCACGATGCGTATTTTTTTTAAATTGACAAAATAAATCAAAAATAAATCAAAAATAAAAATAAGTGGAAAAGGCGAGAGTGCGCGAGCACACAGGAGCAAAGACAATCAGCGCAGCTTGATGCGTAGTAAAAAAAATAATAAATAGACAACTGGTCGACCTCATTAGAAATAAAAACCCAAAAGATTAGATAGACAAACAAACAAACACATAAATGAGGAGAGAAGGGCAGTGCGCGCAGGAGCAAAGGTAAACAGCAGACAGACCTGAATCCTTATCTTTACAAGGTCGACCTCAGAACTTTGTTCAGTTTGTCTCGGTGACGGATAATGGAAGGAAGGGCAGGCAACTGGTCGACTTCATTTAAATAAGCGAATAAAAAATAAGATAAACTCTCAGGAATAGATAAATAATAACAAAAAAATGTAAAGTGGAGAAAGCGAGAGCGCGCGAATGCACTCAAGCAAACACAAACAGCACAGCACGATGCGTATTTTTTTTAAATTGACAAAATAAATAAAAAATAAATAAAAAATAAAAATAAGTGGAAAAGGCGAGAGTGCGCGAGCACACAGGAGCAAAGACAAGCAGCCCAGCTTGATGCGTAGTAAAAAAAATAATAAATAGACAACTGGTCGACCTCATTAGAAATAAAAACCCAAAAGATTAGATAGGCAAACAAACAAACACATAAATGTGGAGAGAAGGGCAGTGCGCGCAGGAGCAAAGGTAAACAGCAGACAGACCTGAATCCTTATCTTTACAAGGTCGACCTCAGAACTTTGTTCAGTTTGTCTCGGTGACGGATAATGGAAGGAAGGGCAGGCAACTGGTCGACTTCATTTAAATAAGCGAATAAAAAAATAAGATAAACTCTCAGAATAGATAAATAATAACAAAAAAATGTAAAGTCGAGAAAGCGAGAGCGCGCGAGTGCACTCAAGCAAACACAAACAGCACAGCACGATGCGTATTTTTTTTTAAATTGACAAAATAAATCAAAAATAAATCAAAAATAAAAATAAGTGGAAAAGGCGAGAGTGCGCGAGCACACAGGAGCAAAGACAAGCAGCGCAGCTTGATGCGTAGTAAAAAAAATAATAAATAGACAACTGGTCGACCTCATTAGAAAAAAAAACCCAAAAGATTAGATAGACAAACAAACAAACACAAAAATGTGGAGAGAAGGGCAGTGCGCGCAGGAGCAAAGGTAAACAGCAGACAGACCTCAATCCTTATCTTTACAAGGTCGACCTCAGAACTTTGTTCAGTTTGTCTCGGTGACGGATAATGGAAGGAAGGGCTGGCAACTGGTCGACTTCATTTAAATAAACAAATAAAAAATAAGATAAACTCTCAGGAATAGATAAATAATAACAAAAAAATTGTAAAGTGGAGAAAGCGAGAGCGCGCGAATGCACTCAAGCAAACACAAACAGCACAGCACGATGCGTATTTTTTTTAAAATTGACAAAATGAATCAAAAATAAATCAAAAATAAAAATAAGTGGAAAAGGCGAGAGTGCGCGAGCACACAGGAACAAAGACAAGCAGCGCAGCTTGATGCGTAGTAAAAAAAAATAATAAATAGACAACTGGTCGACCTCATTAGAAATAAAAACCCAAAAGATTAGATAGACAAACAAACAAACACATAAATGAGGAGAGAAGGGCAGTGCGCGCAGGAGCAAAGGTAAACAGCAGACAGACCTGAATCCTTATCTTTACAAGGTCGACCTCAGAACTTTGTTCAGTTTGTCTCGGTGACGGATAATGGAAGGAAGGGCCGGCAACTGGTCGACTTCATTTAAATAAACAAATAAAAAATAAGATAAACTCTCAGGAATAGATAAATAATAACAAAAAAATTGTAAAGTGGAGAAATCGAGAGCGCGCGAATGCACTCAAGCAAACACAAACAGCACAGCACCATGTGTATTTTTTTTAAAAATTGACAAAATAAATCAAAAATAAATCAAAAATAAAAATAAGTGGAAAAGGCGAGAGTGCGCGAGCACACAGGAGCAAAGAAAAGCAGCGCAGCTTCATGCGTAGTAAAAAAAATAATAAATAGACAACTGGTCGACCTCATTAGAAATAAAAACCCAAAAGATTAGATAGACAAACAAACAAACACATAAATGTGGAGAGAAGGGCAGTGCGCGCAGGAGCAAAGGTAAACAGCAGACAGACCTGAATCCTTATCTTTACAAGGTCGACCTCAGAACTTCGTTCAGTTTGTCTTGGTGACGGATAATGGAAGGAAGGGCAGGCAACTGGTCGACTTCATTTAAAAAAAAAATAAAAAATAAGATAAACTCTCAGGAATAGATAAATAATAACAAAAAAATTGTAAAGTGGAGAAAGCGAGAGCCCGCGAATGCACTCAAGCAAACACAAACAGCACAGCACGATGCGTATTTTTTTTAAATTGACAAAATAAATCAAAAATAAATCAAAAATAAAAATAAGTGGAAAAGGCGAGAGTGCGCGAGCACACAGGAGCAAAGACAAGCAGCGCAGCTTGATGCGTAGTAAAAAAAATAATAAATAGACAACTGGTCGACCTCATTAGAAATAAAAACCCAAAAGATTAGATAGACAAACAAACAAACACATAAATGTGGAGAGAAGGGCAGTGCACGCAGGAGCAAAGGTAAACAGCAGACAGACCTGAATCCTTATCTTTACAAGGTCGACCTCAGAACTTTGTTCAGTTTGTCTCGGTGACGGATAATGGAAGGAAGGGCAGGCAACTGGTCGACTTCATTTAAATAAACAAATAAAAAATAAGATAAACTCTCAGGAATAGATAAATAATAACAAAAAAATTGTAAAGTGGAGAAAGCGAGAGCGCGCGAATGCACTCAAGCAAACACAAACAGCACAGCACGATGCGTATTTTTTTTTAAAACTGACAAAATAAATCAAAAATAAAAATAAGTGGAAAAGGCGAGAGTGCGCGAGCACACAGGAGCAAAGACAAGCAGCGCAACTTGATGCGTAGTAAAAAAAATAATAAATAGACAACTGGTCGACCTCATTAGAAATAAAAACCCAAAAGATTAGATAGACAAACAAACAAACACATAAATGTGGAGAGAAGGGCAGTGCACCCAGGAGCAAAGGTAAACAGCAGACAGACCTGAATCCTTATCTTTACAAGGTCGACCTCAGAACTTTGTTCAGCTTGTGTCGGTGACGGATAATGGAAGGAAGGGCAGGCAACTGGTCGACTTCATTTAAATAAACAAATAAAAAATAAGATAAACTCTCAGGAATAGATAAATAATAACAAAAAAATTGTAAAGTGGAGAAATCGAGAGCGCGCGAATGCACTCAAGCAAACACAAACAGCACAGCACCATGTGTATTTTTTTTAAAAATTGACAAAATAAATCAAAAATAAATCAAAAATAAAAATAAGTGGAAAAGGCGAGAGTGCGCGAGCACACAGGAGCAAAGAAAAGCAGCGCAGCTTCATGCGTAGTAAAAAAAATAATAAATAGACAACTGGTCGACCTCATTAGAAATAAAAACCCAAAAGATTAGATAGACAAACAAACAAACACATAAATGTGGAGAGAAGGGCAGTGCGCGCAGGAGCAAAGGTAAACAGCAGACAGACCTGAATCCTTATCTTTACAAGGTCGACCTCAGAACTTCGTTCAGTTTGTCTTGGTGACGGATAATGGAAGGAAGGGCAGGCAACTGGTCGACTTCATTTAAAAAAAAAAATAAAAAATAAGATAAACTCTCAGGAATAGATAAATAATAACAAAAAAATTGTAAAGTGGAGAAAGCGAGAGCCCGCGAATGCACTCAAGCAAACACAAACAGCACAGCACGATGCGTATTTTTTTTAAATTGACAAAATAAATCAAAAATAAATCAAAAATAAAAATAAGTGGAAAAGGCGAGAGTGCGCGAGCACACAGGAGCAAAGACAAGCAGCGCAGCTTGATGCGTAGTAAAAAAAATAATAAATAGACAACTGGTCGACCTCATTAGAAATAAAAACCCAAAAGATTAGATAGACAAACAAACAAACACATAAATGTGGAGAGAAGGGCAGTGCACGCAGGAGCAAAGGTAAACAGCAGACAGACCTGAATCCTTATCTTTACAAGGTCGACCTCAGAACTTTGTTCAGTTTGTCTCGGTGACGGATAATGGAAGGAAGGGCAGGCAACTGGTCGACTTCTTTTAAATAAACAAATAAAAAATAAGATAAACTCTCAGGAATAGATAAATAATAACAAAAAAATTGTAAAGTGGAGAAAGCGAGAGCGCGCGAATGCACTCAAGCAAACACAAACAGCACAGCACGATGCGTATTTTTTTTTAAATTGACAAAATAAATCAAAAATAAATCAAAAATAAAAATAAGTGGAAAAGGCGAGAGTGCGCGAGCACACAGGAGCAAAGACAAGCAGCGCAGCTTGATGCGTAGTAAAAAAAATAATAAATAGACAACTGGTCGACCTCATTAGAAATAAAAACCCAAAAGATTAGATAGACAAACAAACAAACACATAAATGTGGAGAGAAGGGCAGTGCGCGCAGGAGCAAAGGTAAACAGCAGACAGATCTGTATCCTTATCTTTACAAGGTCGACCTCAGAACTTTGTTCAGTTTGTCTCGGTGACGGATAATGGAAGGAAGGGCAGGCAACTGGTCGACTTCATTTAAATAAACAAATAAAAAATAAGATAAACTCTCAGGAATAGATAAATAATAACAAAAAAATTGTAAAGTGGAGAAAGCGAGAGCGCGCGAATGCACTCAAGCAAACACAAACAGCACAGCACGATGCGTATTTTTTTTAAAACTGACAAAATAAATCAAAAATAAAAATAAGTGGAAAAGGCGAGAGTGCGCGAGCACACAGGAGCAAAGACAAGCAGCGCAACTTGATGCGTAGTAAAAAAAATAATAAATAGACAACTGGTCGACCTCATTAGAAATAAAAACCCAAAAGATTAGATAGACAAACAAACAAACACATAAATGTGGAGAGAAGGGCAGTGCACCCAGGAGCAAAGGTAAACAGCAGACAGACCTGAATCCTTATCTTTACAAGGTCGACCTCAGAACTTTGTTCAGTTTGTGTCGGTGACGGATAATGGAAGGAAGGGCAGGCAACTGGTCGACTTCATTTAAATAAACAAATAAAAAATAAGATAAACTCTCAGGAATAGATAAATAATTACAAAAAAATTGTAAAGTGGAGAAAGCGAGAGCGCGCGAATGCACTCAAGCAAACACAAACAGCACAGCACGATGCATATTTTTTTAAATTGACAAAATAAATCAAAAATAAATCAAAAATAAAAATAAGTGGAAAAGGCGAGAGTGCGCGAGCACACAGGAGCAAAGACAAGCAGCGCAGCTTGATGCGTAGTAAAAAAAATAATAAATAGACAACTGGTCGACCTCATTAGAAATAAAAACCCAAAAGATTAGATAGACAAACAAACAAACACATAAATGTGGAGAGAAGGGCAGTGCGCGCAGGAGCAAAGGTAAACAGCAGACAGACCTGAATCCTTATCTTTACAAGGTCGACCTCAGAACTTTGTTCAGTTTGTCTCGGTGACGGATAATGGAAGGAAGGGCAGGCAACTGGTCGACTTCATTTAAATAAACAAATAAAAAATAAGATAAACTCATGAATAGATTAATAACAAAAAAATTGTAAAGTGGAGAAAGAGAGAGCGCGCGAATGCACTCAAGCAAACACAAACAGCACAGCACGATGCGTATTTTTTTTTAATTGACAAAATAAATCAAAAATAAATCAAAAATAAAAATAAGTGGAAAAGGCGAGAGTGCGCGAGCACACAGGAGCAAAGACAAGCAGCGCAGCTTGATGCGTAGTAAAAAAAATAATAAATAGACAACTGGTCGACCTCATTAGAAATAAAAACCCAAAAGATTAGATAGACAAACAAACAAACACATAAATGTGGAGAGAAGGGCAGTGCGCGCAGGAGCAAAGGTAAACAGCAGACAGACCTGAATCCTTATCTTTACAAGGTCGACCTCAGAACTTTGTTCAGTTTGTCTCGGTGACGGATAATGGAAGGAAGGGCAGGCAACTGGTCGACTTCATTTAAATAAACAAATAAAAAAAAAGATAAACTCATGAATAGATTAATAACAAAAAAATTGTAAAGTGGAGAAAGAGAGAGCGCGCGAATGCACTCCAGCAAACACAAACAGCACAGCACGATGCGTATTTTTTTTAAATTGACAAAATAAATCAAAAATAAATCAAAAATAAAAATAAGTGGAAAAGGCGAGAGTGCGCGAGCACACAGGAGCAAAGACAAGCAGCGCAGCTTGATGCGTAGTAAAAAAAATAATAAATAGACAACTGGTCGACCTCATTAGAAATAAAAACCCAAAAGATTAGATAGACAAACAAACAAACACATAAATGTGGAGAGAAGGGCAGTGCACGCAGGAGCAAAGGTAAACAGCAGACAGACCTGAATCCTTATCTTTACAAGGTCGACCTCAGAACTTTGTTCAGTTTGTCTCGGTGACGGATAATGGAAGGAAGGGCAGGCAACTGGTCGACTTCATTGAAATAAACAAATAAAAAATAAGATAAACTCTCAGGAATAGATAAATAATAACAAAAAAATTGTAAAGTGGAGAAAGCGAGAGCGCGCGAATGCACTCAAGCAAACACAAACAGCACAGCACGATGCGTATTTTTTTTTAAATTGACAAAATAAATCAAAAATTAATCAAAAATAAAAATAAGTGGAAAAGGCGAGAGTGCGCGAGCACACAGGAGCAAAGAGAAGCAGCGCAGCTTGATGCGTAGTAAAAAAAATAATAAATAGACAACTGGTCGACCTCATTAGAAATAAAAACCCAAAAGATTAGATAGACAAACAAACAAACACATAAATGTGGAGAGAAGGGCAGTGCGCGCAGGAGCAAAGGTAAACAGCAGACAGACCTGTATCCTTATCTTTACAAGGTCGACCTCAGAACTTTGTTCAGTTTGTCTCGGTGACGGATAATGGAAGGAAGGGCAGGCAACTGGTCGACTTCATTTAAATAAACAAATAAAAAATAAGATAAACTCTAAGGAATAGATAAATAATAACAAAAAAATTGTAAAGTGGAGAAAGCGAGAGCGCGCGAATGCACTCAAGCAAACACAAACAGCACAGCACGATGCGTATTTTTTTAAATTGACAAAGTAAATCAAAAATAAATCAAAAATAAAAATAAGTGGAAAAGGCGAGAGTGCGCGAGCACACAGGAGCAAAGACAAGCAGCGCAGCTTGATGCGTAGTAAAAAAAATAATAAATAGACAACTGGTCGACCTCATTAAAAATAAAAACCCAAAAGATTAGATAGACAAACAAACAAACACATAAATGTGGAGAGAAGGGCAGTGCGCGCAGGAGCAAAGGTAAACAGCAGACAGACCTGAATCCTTATCTTTACAAGGTCGACCTCAGAACTTTGTTCAGTTTGTGTCGGTGACGGATAATGGAAGGAAGGGCAGGCAACTGCTCGACTTCATTTAAATAAACAAATAAAAAATAAGATAAACTCTCAGGAATAGATAAATAATAACAAAAAAATTGTAAAGTGGAGAAAGCGAGAGCGCGCGAATGCACTCAAGCAAACACAAACAGCACAGCACGATGCGTATTTTTTTTTAAATTGACAAAATAAATCAAAAATAAAAATAAGTGGAAAAGGCGAGAGTGCGCGAGCACACAGGAGCAAAGACAAGCAGCGCAGCTTGATGCGTAGTAAAAAAAATAATAAATAGACAACTGGTCGACCTCATTAGAAATAAAAACCCAAAAGATTAGATAGACAAACAAACAAACACATAAATGTGGAGAGAAGGGCAGTGCGCGCAGGAGCAAAGGTAAACAGCAGACAGACCTGAATCCTTATCTTTACAAGGTCGACCTCAGAACTTTGTTCAGTTTGTGTCGGTGACGGATAATGGAAGGAAGGGCAGGCAACTGCTCGACTTCATCTAAATAAACAAATAAAAAATAAGATAAACTCTCAGGAATAGATAAATAATAACAAAAAAATTGTAAAGTGGAGAAAGCGAGAGCGCGCGAATGCACTCAAGCAAACACAAACAGCACAGCACGATGCGTATTTTTTTTTAAAATTGACAAAATAAATCAAAAATAAATCAAAAATAACAATAAGTGGAAAAGGAGAGAGTGCGCGAGCACACAGGAGCAAAGAAAAGCAGCGCAGCTTGATGCGTAGTAAAAAAAAATAATAAATAGACAACTGGTCGACCTCATTAGAAATAAAAACCCAAAAAATTAGATAGACAAACAAACAAACACATAAATGTAGAGAGAAGGGCAGTGCGCGCAGGAGCAAAGGTAACCAGCAGACAGACCTGAATCCTTATCTTTACAAGGACGACCTCAGAACTTTGTTCAGTTTGTCTCGGTGACGGATAGTGGAAGGAAGGGCAGGCAACTCGTCGACTTCATTTAAATAAACAAATAAAAAATAAGATAAACTCTCAGGAATATATAAATAATAACAAAAAAATTGTAAAGTGGAGAAAGCGAGAGCGCGCGAATGCACTCAAGCAAACACAAACAGCACAGCATGATGCGTATTTATTTTTAAATTGACAAAATAAATCAAAAATAAATCAAAAATAAAAATAAGTGGAAAAGGCGAGAGTGCGCGAGCACACAGGAGCAAAGACCAGCAACGCAGATTGATGCGTAGTAAAAAAAATAATAAATAGACAACTGGTCGACCTCATTAGAAATAAAAACCCAAAAGATTAGATAGACAAACAAACAAACACATAAATGTGGAGAGAAGGGCAGTGCGCGCAGGAGCAAAGGTAAACAGCAGACAGACCTGAATCCTTATCTTTACAAGGTCGACCTCAGAACTTTGTTCAGTTTGTCTCGGTGACGGATAATGGAAGGAAGGGCAGGCAACTGGTCGACTTCATTTAAATAAACAAATAAAAAATAAGATAAACTCTCAGGAATAGATAAATAATAACAAAAAAATTGTAAAGTGGAGAAAGCGAGAGCGCCCGAATGCACTCAAGCAAACACAAACAGCACAGCATGATGCGTATTTTTTTTAAATTGACAAAATAAATCAAAAATAAATCAAAAATAAAAATAAGTGGAAAAGGCGAGAGTGCGGTAGTACACAGGAGCAAAGACCAGCAGCGCAGATTGATGCGTAGTAAAAAAAATAATAAATAGACAACTGGTCGACCTCATTAGAAATAAAAACCCAAAAGATTAGATAGACAAACAAACAAACACATAAATGTGGAGAGAAGGGCAGTGCGCGCAGGAGCAAAGGTAAACAGCCGACAGACCTGAATCCTTATCTTTACAAGGTCGACCTCAGAACTTTGTTCAGTTTGTCTCGGTGACGGATAATGGAAGGAAGGGCAGGCAACTGGTCGACTTCATTTAAATAACCAAATAAAAAATAAGATAAACTCTCAGGAATAGATAAATAATAACAAAAAAATTGTAAAGTGGAGAAAGCGAGAGCGCGCGAATGCACTCAAGCAAACACAAACAGCACAGCACGATGCGTATTTTTTTTAAATTGACAAAATAAATCAAAAATAAATCAAATATAAAAATAAGTGGAAATGGCGAGAGTGCGCGAGCACACAGGAGCAAAGACAAGCAGCGCAGCTTGATGCGTAGTAAAAAAAATAATAAATAGACAACTGGTCGACCTCATTAGAAATAAAACCCCAAAAGATTAGATAGACAAACAAACAAACACATAAATGTGGAGAGAAGGGCAGTGCGCGCAGGAGTAAAGGTAAACAGCAAACAGACCTGAATCCTTATCTTTACAAGGTCGACCTCAGAACTTTGTTCAGTTTGTCTCGGTGACGGATAATGGAAGGAAGGGCAGGCAACTGGTCGACTTCATTTAAATAAACAAATAAAAAATAAGATAAACTGTCAGGAATAGATAAATAATAACAAAAAAATTTGTAACGTGGAGAAAGCGAGAGCGCGCGAATGCACTCAAGCAAACACAAACAGCAGAGCACGATGCGTATTTTTTTAAATTGACAAAATAAATCAAAAATAAATAAAAAATAAAAATAAGTGGAAAAGGCGAGAGTGCGCGAGCACACAGGAGCAAAGACAAGCAGCGCAGCTTGATGCGTAGTAAAAAAAATAATAAATAGACAACTGGTCGACCTCATTAGAAATAAAAACCCAAAAGATTAGATAGACAAACAAACAAACACATAAATGTGGAGAGAAGGGCAGTGCGCGCAGGAGCAAAGGTAAACAGCAGACAGACCTGAATCCTTATCTTTACAAGGTCGACCTCAGAACTTTGTTCAGTTTGTCTCGGTGACGGATAATGGAAGGAAGGGCAGGCAACTGGTCGACTTCATTTAAATAAACAAATAAAAAATAAGATAAACTCTCAGGAATAGATAAATAATAACAAAAAAATTGTAAAGTGGAGAAAGCGAGAGCGCGCGAATGCAATCAAGCAAACAAAAACAGCACAGCACGATGCGTATTTTTTTTTTAAATTGACAAAATAAATCAAAAATAAATCAAAAATAAAAATAAGTGGAAAAGGCGAGAGTGCGCGAGCACAAAGGAGCAAAGACAAGCAGCGCAGCTTGATGCGTAGTAAAAAAAATAATAAATAGACAACTGGTCGACCTCATTAGAAATAAAAACCCAAAAGATTTGATAGACAAACAAACAAACACATAAATGTGGAGAGAAGGGCAGTGCGCGCAGGAGCAAAGGTAAACAGCAGACAGACCTGAATCCTTATCTTTACAAGGTCGACCTCAGAACTTTGTTCAGTTTGTCTCGGTGACGGATAATGGAAGGAAGGGCAGGCAACTGGTCGACTTCATTTAAATAAACAAATAAAAAATAAGATAAACTCTCAGGAATAGATAAATAATAACAAAAAAATTGTAAAGTGGAGAAAGCGAGAGCGCGAATGCAGTCAAGCAAACACAAACAGCACAGCACGATGCGTATTTTTTTTTAATTGACAAAATAAATCAAAAATAAATCAAAAATAAAAATAAGTGGAAAAGGCGAGAGTGCGCGAGCACACAGGAGCAAAGACAAGCAGCGCAGCTTGATGCGTAGTAAAAAAAATAATAAATAGACAACTGGTCGACCTCATTAGAAATAAAAACCCAAAAGATTAGATAGACAAACAAACAAACACATAAATGTGGAGAGAAGGGCAGTGCGCGCAGGAGCAAAGGTAAACAGCAGACAGACCTGAATCCTAATCTTTACAAGGTCGACCTCAGAACTTTGTTCAGTTTGTCTCGGTGACAGATAATGGAAGGAAGGGCAGGCAACTGGTCTACTTCATTTAAATAAACGAATAAAAAATAAGATAAACTCTCAGGAATAGATAAATAATAACAAAAAAATTGTAAAGTGGAGAAAGCGAGAGTGCGCGAATGCACTCAAGCAAACACAAACAGCACAGCACGATGCGTAATTTTTTTTTAAATTAACAAAATAAATCAAAAATAAATCAAAAATAAAAATAAGTGGAAAAGGCGAGAGTGCGCGAGCACACAGGAGCAAAGACAAGCAGCGCAGCTTGATGCGTAGTAAAAAAAATAATAAATAGACAACTGGTCGACCTCATTAGAAATAAAAACCCAAAAGATTAGATAGACAAACAAACAAACACATAAATGTGGAGAGAAGGGCAGTGCGCGCAGGAGCAAAGGTAAACAGCAGACAGACCTGAATCCTTATCTTTACAAGGTCGACCTCAGAACTTTGTTCAGTTTGTCTCGGTGACGGATAATGGAAGGAAGGGCAGGCAACTGGTCGACATCATTGAAATAAACAAATAAAAAATAAGATAAACTCTCAGGAATAGATAAATAATAACAAAAAAATTGTAAAGTGGAGAAAGCGAGAGCGCGCGCATGCACTCAAGCAAACACAAACAGCACAGCATGATGCGTATTTTTTTAAATTGACAAAATAAGTCAAAAATAAATAAAAAATAAAACAAAAATAAAAATAAGTGGAAAAGGCGAGAGTGCGCGAGCACACAGGAGCAAAGACCAGCAGCGCAGATTGATGCGTAGTAAAAAAAATAATAAATAGACAACTGGTCGACCTCATTAGAAATAAAAACCCAAAAGATTAGATAGACAAACAAACAAACACATAAATGTGGAGAGAAGGGCAGTGCGCGCAGGAGCAAAGGTAAACAGCAGACAGACCTGAATCCTTATCTTTACAAGGTCGACCTCAAAACTTTGTTCAGTTTGATCGGTGACGGATAATGGAAGGAAGGGCAGGCAACCGGTCGACTTCATTTAAATAAACAAATAAAAAATAAGGTAAACTCTCAGGAATAGATAAATAATTACAAAAAAATTGCAAAGTGGAGAAAGCGAGAGCGCGCGAATGCACTCAAGCAAACACAAACAGCACAGCACGATGCGTATTTTTTTAATTGACAAAATAAATCAAAAATAAATCAAAAATAAAAATAAGTGGAAAAGGCGAGAGTGCGCGAGCACACAGGAGCAAAGAAAAGCAGCGCAGCTTGATGCGTAGTAAAAAAAATAATAAATAGACAACTGGTCGACCTCATTAGAAATAAAAACCCAAAAGATTAGATAGACAAACAAACAAACACATAAATGTGGAGAGAAGGGCAGTGCGCGCAGGAGCAAAGGTAAACAGCAGACAGACCTGAATCCTTATCTTTACAAGGTCGACCTCAGAACTTTGTTCAGTTTGTCTCGGTGACGGATAATGGAAGGAAGGGCAGGCAACTGGTCGACTTCATTGAAATAAACAAATAAAAAATAAGATAAACTCTCAGGAATAGATAAATAATAACAAAAAAATTGTAAAGTGGAGAAAGAGAGAGCGCGCGAATGCACTCAAGCAAACACAAACAGCACAGCATGATGCGTATTTTTTTTAAATTGACAAAATAAATCAAAAATAAAACAAAAATAAAAATAAGTGGAAAAGGCGAGAGTGCGCGAGCACACAGGAGCAAAGACCAGCAGCGCAGATTGATGCATAGTAAAAACAATAATAAATAGACAACTGGTCGACCTCATTAGAAATAAAAACCCAAAAGATTAGATAGACAAACAAACAAACACATAAATGTGGAGAGAAGGGCAGTGCGCGCAGGAGCAAAGGTAAACAGCAGACATACCTGAATCCTTATCTTTACAAGGTCGACCTCAGAACTTTGTTCAGTTTGTCTCGGTGACGGATAATGGAAGGAAGGGCAGGCAACTGGTCTACTTCATTTAAATAAACGAATAAAAAATAAGATAAACTCTCAGGAATAGATAAATAATAACAAAAAAATTGTAAAGTGGAGAAAGCGAGAGTGCGCGAATGCACTCAAGCAAACACAAACAGCACAGCACGATGCGTAATTTTTTTTAAATTATCAAAATTAATCAAAAATAAATCAAAAATAAAAATAAGTGGAAAAGGCGAGATTGCGCGAGCACACAGGAGCAAAGACAAGCAGCGCAGCTTGATGCGTAGTAAAAAAAATAATAAATAGACAACTGGTCGACCTCATTAGAAATAAAAACCCAAAAGATTAGATAGACAAACAAACAAACACCTAAATGATGAGAGAAGGGAAGTGCGCGCAGGAGCAAAGGTAAACAGCAGACAGACCTGAATCCTTATCTTTACAAGGTCGACCTCAGAACTTTGTTCAGTTTGTCTCGGTGACGGATAATGGAAGGAAGGGCAGGCAACTGGTCGACTTCATCTAAATAAACAAATAAAAAATAAGATAAACTCTCAGGAATAGATAAAAAATAACAAAAAAAATTGTAAAGTGGAGAAAGGGAGAGCGCGCGAATGCACTCAAGCAAACACAAACAGCACAGCACGATGCGTATTTTTTTTTAAAATTGACAAAATAAATCAAAAATAAATCAAAAATAAAAATAAGTGGAAAAGGCGAGAGTGCGCGAGCACACAGGAGCAAAGACAAGCAGCGGAGCTTGATGCGTAGTAAAAAAAATAATAAATAGACAACTGGTCGACCTCATTAGAAATAAAAACCCAAAAGATTAGATAGACAAACAAACAAACACAAAAATGTGGAGAGAAGGTCAGTGCGCGCAGGAGCAAAGGTAAACAGCAGACAGACCTGAATCCTTATCTTTACAAAGGTCGACCTCAGAACTTTGTTCAGTTTGTCTCGGTGACGGATAATGGAAGGAAGGGCAGGCAACTGGTCGACTTCATTTAAATAAACAAATAAAAAATAAGATAAACTCTCAGGAATAGATAAATAATAACAAAAAAATTGTAAAGTGGAGAAAGCGAGAGCGCGCGAATGCACTCAAGCAAACACAAACAGCACAGCACGATGCGA
>NW_025958314.1:0-41605 GCF_023159225.1 Perognathus longimembris pacificus | reverse complement strand
TAAGAAAAGCAGTAGCTTAATAAATTAAGTACTTCCTGGTATGGTTACTGTACTGGTAACTCCCAAAAGAATCTGGATTGTGGTGAGGGAACAGAGAAAAAAGCTCATTTAGGACCTGCACTTACGAAGGGGGTAGGCACCTGTATATCAGGGAGTAAACCTTCTGAGAATAAAAACAGCTGGAGCTTGTTAAGGTAATTACACAGGAGAAAGGATAAAGTACTGGGAACTCCTCAGAAGAATCTGATTTGTGGTGAGGGGAGAGAGATAAAAGCTCATTTAGGAACGACATGAACATGCTGCGTAGGTAGCTGTTTATCAGTAAATATCTCCACTGAGCTTTAGAAAAGCAGTAGCTTAATAAATTAAGTACTTCCTGGTATGGTTACTGTACTGGTAACTCCCCAAACGAATCTGGATTGTGGTGAGGGAACAGAGAAAAAAGCTCATTTAGGACCTGCACTTACGAAGGGGGTAGGCAGCTGTATATCAGGGAGTAAAGCTTCTGAGAATAAAAACAGCTGCAGCATGTTAAGGTAATTACACAGGGGAAAGGATAATGTACTGGGAACTCCTCAGAAGAATCTGATTTGTGGTGAGGGGAGAGAGATAAAAGCTCATTTAGGAACGACATGAACATGCTGCGTAGGTAGCTGTTTATCAGTAAATATCTCCACTGAGATTAAGAAAAGCAGTAGCTTAATAAATTAAGTACTTCCTGGTATGGTTACTGTACTGGTAACTCCCCAAAAGAATCTGGATTGTGGTGAGGGAACAGAGAAAAAAGCTCATTTAGGACCTGCACTTACGAAGGGGGTAGGCAGCTGTATATCAGGGAGTAAACCTTCTGAGAATAAAAACAGCTGGAGCTTGTTAAGGTAATTACACAGGGGAAAGGATAATGTACTGGGAACTCCTCAGAAGAATCTGATTTGTGGTGAGGGAGAGAGATAAAAGCTCATTTAGGAACGACATGAACATGCTGCGTAGGTAGCTGTTTATCAGTAAATATCTCCACTGAGATTAAGAAAAGCAGTAGCTTAATAAATTAAGTACTTCCTGGTATGGTTACTGTACTGGTAAATCCCCAAAAGAATCTGGATTGTGGTGAGGGAACAGAGAAAAAAGCTCATTTAGGACCTGCACTTACGAAGGGGGTAGGCAGCTCTATATCAGGGACTAAACCTTCTGAGAATAAAAACAGCTGGAGCTTGTTAAGGTAATTACACAGGGGAAAGGATAATGTACTGGGAACTCCTCAGAAGAATCTGATTTGTGGTGAGGGGAGAGAGATAAAAGCTCATTTAGGAACGACATGAACATGCTGCGTAGGTAGCTGTTTATCAGTAAATATCTCCACTGAGATTAAGAAAAGCAGTAGCTTAATAAATTAAGTACTTCCTGGTATGGTTACTGTACTGGTAACTCCCCAAAAGAATCTGGATTGTGGTGAGGGAACAGAGAAAAAAGCTCATTTAGGACCTGCACTTACGAAGGGGGTAGGCACCTGTATATCAGGGAGTAAACCTTCTGAGAATAAAAACAGCTGGAGCTTGTTAAGGTAATTACACAGGAGAAAGGATAAAGTACTGGGAACTCCTCAGAAGAATCTGATTTGTGGTGAGGGGAGAGAGATAAAAGCTCATTTAGGAACGACATGAACATGCTGCGTAGGTAGCTGTTTATCAGTAAATATCTCCACTGAGCTTTAGAAAAGCAGTAGCTTAATAAATTAAGTACTTCCTGGTATGGTTACTGTACTGGTAACTCCCCAAAAGAATCTGGATTGTGGTGAGGGAACAGAGAAAAAAAGCTCATTTAGGACCTGCACTTACGAAGGGGGTAGGCAGCTGTATATCAGGGAGTAAAGCTTCTGAGAATAAAAACAGCTGCAGCATGTTAAGGTAATTACACAGGGGAAAGGATAATGTACTGGGAACTCCTCAGAAGAATCTGATTTGTGGTGAGGGGAGAGAGATAAAAGCTCATTTAGGAACGACATGAACATGCTGCGTAGGTAGCTGTTTATCAGTAAATATCTCCACTGAGATTAAGAAAAGCAGTAGCTTAAGAAATTAAGTACTTCCTGGTATGGTTACTGTACTGGTAACTCCCCAAAAGAATCTGGATTGTGGTGAGGAACAGAGAAAAAAGCTCATTTAGGACCTGCACTTACGAAGGGGGTAGGCTGCTGTATATCAGGGACTAAACCTTCTGAGAATAAAAACAGCTGGAGCTTGTTAAGGTAATTACACAGGGGAAAGGATAATGTACTGGGAACTCCTCAGAAGAATCTGATTTGTCGTGAGGGGAGAGAGATAAAAGCTCATTTAGGAACGACATGAACATGCTGCGTAGGTAGCTGTTTATCAGTAAATATCTCCACTGAGATTAAGAAAAGCAGTAGCTTAATAAATTAAGTACTTCCTGGTATGGTTACTGTACTGGTAACTCCCCAAAAGAATCTGGATTGTGGTGAGGGAACAGAGAAAAAAAGCTCATTTAGGACCTGCACTTACGAAGGGGGTAGCAGCTGTATATCAGGGAGTAAACCTTCTGAGAATAAAATCAGCTGGAGCTTGTTAAGGTAATTACACAGGGGAAAGGATAATGTACTGGGAACTCCTCAGAAGAATCTGATTTGTGGTGAGGGGAGAGAGATAAAAGCTCATTAGGAACGACATGAACATGCTGCGTAGGTAGCTGTTTATCAGTAAATATATCCACTGAGATTAAGAAAAGCAGTAGCTTAATAAATTAAGTACTACCTGGTATGGTTACTGTACTGGTAAATCCCCAAAAGAATCTGGATTGTGGTGAGGGAACAGAGAAAAAAGCTCATTTAGGACCTGCACTTACGAAGGGGGTAGGCAGCTGTATATCAGGGACTAAACCTTCTGAGAATAAAACAGCTGGAGCTTGTTAAGGTAATTACACAGGGGAAAGGATAATGTACTGGGAACTCCTCAGAAGAATCTGATTTGTGGTGAGGGGAGAGAGATAAAAGCTCATTTAGGAACGACATGAACATGCTGCGTAGGTAGCTGTTTATCAGTAAATATCCCACTGAGATTAAGAAAAGCAGTAGCTTAATAAATTAAGTACTTCCTGGTATGGTTACTGTACTGGTAACTCCCCAAAAGAATCTGGATTGTGGTGAGGGAACAGAGAAAAAAGCTCATTTAGGACCTGCACTTACGAAGGGGGTAGGCACCTGTATATCAGGGAGTAAACCTTCTGAGAATAAAAACAGCTGGAGCTTGTTAAGGTAATTACACAGAGAAAGGATAAAGTACTGGGAACTCCTCAGAAGAATCTGATTTGTGGTGAGGGGAGAGAGATAAAAGCTCATTTAGGAACGACATGAACATGCTGCGTAGGTAGCTGTTTATCAGTAAATATCTCCACTGAGCTTTAGAAAAGCAGTAGCTTAATAAATTAAGTACTTCCTCGTATGGTTACTGTACTGGTAACTCCCCAAAAGAATCTGGATTGTGGTGAGGGAACAGAGAAAAAAGCTCATTTAGGACCTGCACTTACGAAGGGGGGTAGGCAGCTGTATATCAGGGAGTAAAGCTTCTGAGAATAAAAAAAGCTGCAGCATGTTAAGGTAATTACACAGGGGAAAGGATAATGTACTGGGAACTCCTCAGAAGAATCTGATTTGTGGTGAGGGGAGAGAGATAAAAGCTCATTTAGGAACGACATGAACATGCTGCGTAGGTAGCTGTTTATCAGTAAATATCTCCAATGAGATTAAGAAAAGCAGTAGCTTAATAAATTAAGTACTTCCTGGTATGGTTACTGTACTGGTAACTCCCCAAAAGAATCTGGATTGTGGTGAGGGAACAGAGAAAAAAGTTCATTTAGGACCTGCACTTACGAAGGGGGTAGGCAGCTGTATATCAGGGACTAAACCTTCTGAGAATAAAAACAGCTGGAGCTTGTTAAGGTAATTACACAGGGGAAAGGATAATGTACTGGGAACTCCTCAGAAGAATCTGATTTGTGGTGAGGGGAGAGAGATAAAAGCTCATTTAGGAACGACATGAACATGCTGCCTAGGTAGCTGTTTATCAGTAAATATCTCCACTGAGATTAAGAAAAGCAGTAGCTTAATAAATTAAGTACTTCCTGGTATGGTTACTGTACTGGTAACTCCCCAAAAGAATCTGGATTGTGGTGAGGGAACAGAGAAAAAAGCTCATTTAGGACCTGCACTTACGAAGGGGGTAGGCAGCTGTATATCAGGGAGTAAACCTTATGAGAATAAAAACAGCTGGAGCTTGTTAAGGTAATTACACAGGAGAAAGGATAAAGTACTGGGAAATCCTCAGAAGAATGTGATTTGTGGTGAGGGGAGAGAGATAAAAGCTCATTTAGGAACGACATGAACATGCTGCGTAGGTAGCTGTTTATCAGTAAATATCTCCACTGAGCTTTAGAAAAGCAGTACCTTAATAAATTAAGTACTTCCTGGAATGGTTACTGTACTGGTAACTCCCCAAAAGAATCTGGATTGTGGTGAGGGAACAGAGAAAAAAGCTCATTTAGGACCTGCACTTACGAAGGGGGTAGGCAGCTGTATATCAGGGAGTAAACCTTCTGAGAATAAAAACAGCTGGAGCTTGTTAAGGTAATTACACAGGGGAAAGGATAATGTACTGGGAACTCCTCAGAAGAATCTGATTTGTGGTGAGGGGAGAGAGAAAAAAGCTCATTTAGGAACGACATGAACATGCTGCGTAGGTAGCTGTATATCAGTAAATATCTCCACTGAGATTAAGAAAAGCAGTAGCTTAATAAATTAAGTACTTCCTGGTATGGTTACTGTACTGGTAACTCCCCAAAAGAATCTGGATTGTGGTGAGGGAACAGAGAAAAAAGCTCATTTAGGACCAGCACTTACGAAGGGGGTAGGCAGCTGTATATCAGGGAGTAAAGCTTCTGAGAATAAAAACAGCTGGAGCTTGTTAAGGTAATTACACAGGAGAAAGGATAAAGTACTGGGAACTCCTCAGAAGAATCTGATTTGTGGTGAGGGGGAGAGAGATAAAAGCTCATTTAGGAACGACATGAACATGCTGCGTAGGTAGCTGTTTATCAGTAAATATCTCCACTGAGCTTTAGAAAAGCAGTAGCTTAATAAATTAAGTACTTCCTGGTATGGTTACTGTACTGGTAACTCCCCAAAAGAATCAGGATTGTGGTGAGGGAACAGAGAAAAAAGCTCATTTAGGACCTGCACTTACGAAGGGGGTAGGCAGCTGTATATCAGGGAGTAAAGCTTCTGAGAATAAAAACAGCTGCAGCTTGTTAACGTAATTACACAGGGGAAAGGATAATGTACTGGGAACTCCTCAGAAGAATCTGATTTGTGGTGAGGGGAGAGAGATAAAAGCTCATTTAGGAACGACATGAACATGCTGCGTAGGTAGCTGTTTATCAGTAAATATCTCCACTGAGATTAAGAAAAGCAGTAGCTTAATAAAGTAAGTACTTCCTGGTATGGTTACTGTACTGGTAACTCCCCAAAAGAATCTGGATTGTGGTGAGGGAACAGAGAAAAAAGCTCATTTAGGACCTGCACTTACGAAGGGGGTAGGCAGCTGTATATCAGGGACTAAACCTTCTGAGAATAAAAACAGCTGGAGCTTGTTAAGGTAATTACACAGGGGAAAGGATAATGTACTGGGAACTCCTCAGAAGAATCTGATTTGTGGTGAGGGGAGAGAGATAAAAGCTCATTTAGGAACGACATGAACATGCTGCGTAGGTAGCTGTTTATCAGTAAATATCTCCACTGAGATTAAGAAAAGCAGTAGCTTAAGAAATTAAGTACTTCCTGGTATGGTTACTGTACTGGTAACTCCCCAAAAGAATCTGGATTGTGGTGAGGGAACAGAGAAAAAAGCTCATTTAGGACCTGCACTTACGAAGGGGGTAGGCAGCTGTATATCAGGGACTAAACCTTCTGAGAATAAAAACAGCTGGAGCTTGTTAAGGTAATTACACAGGGGAAAGGATAATGTACTGGGAACTCCTCAGAAGAATCTGATTTTGTCGTGAGGGGAGAGAGATAAAAGCTCATTTAGGAACGACATGAACATGCTGCGTAGGTAGCTGTTTATCAGTAAATATCTCCACTGAGATTAAGAAAAGCAGTAGCTTAATAAATTAAGTACTTCCTGGTATGGTTACTGTACTGGTAACTCCCCAAAAGAATCTGGATTGTGGTGAGGGAACAGAGAAAAAAGCTCATTAGGACCTGCACTTACGAAGGGGGTAGGCAGCTGTATATCAGGGAGTAAACCTTCTGAGAATAAAAACAGCTGGAGCTTGTTAAGGTAATTACACAGGGGAAAGGATAATGTACTGGGAACTCCTCAGAAGAATCTGATTTGTGGTGAGGGGAGAGAGATAAAAGCTCATTTAGGAACGACATGAACATGCTGCGTAGGTAGCTGTTTATCAGTAAATATCTCCACTGAGATTAAGAAAAGCAGTAGCTTAATAAATTAAGTACTTCCTGGTATGGTTACTGTACTGGTAAATCCCCAAAAGAATCTGGATTGTGGTGAGGGAACAGAGAAAAAAGCTCATTTAGGACCTGCACTTACGAAGGGGGTAGGCAGCTCTATATCAGGGACTAAACCTTCTGAGAATAAAAACAGCTGGAGCTTGTTAAGGTAATTACACAGGGGGAAAGGATAATGTACTGGGAACTCCTCAGAAGAATCTGATTTGTGGTGAGGGGAGAGAGATAAAAGCTCATTTAGGAACGACATGAACATGCTGCGTAGGTAGCTGTTTATCAGTAAATATCTCCACTGAGATTAAGAAAAGCAGTAGCTTAATAAATTAAGTACTTCCTGGTATGGTTACTGTACTGGTAACTCCCCAAAAGAATCTGGATTGTGGTGAGGGAACAGAGAAAAAAGCTCATTTAGGACCTGCACTTACGAAGGGGGTAGGCACCTGTATATCAGGGAGTAAACCTTCTGAGAATAAAAACAGCTGGAGCTTGTTAAGGTAATTACACAGGAGAAAGGATAAAGTACTGGGAACTCCTCAGAAGAATCTGATTTGTGGTGAGGGGAGAGAGATAAAAGCTCATTTAGGAACGACATGAACATGCTGCGTAGGTAGCTGTTTATCAGTAAATATCTCCACTGAGCTTTAGAAAAGCAGTAGCTTAATAAATTAAGTACTTCCTGGTATGGTTACTGTACTGGTATCTCCCCAAACGAATCTGGATTGTGGTGAGGGAACAGAGAAAAAAGCTCATTTAGGACCTGCACTTACGAAGGGGGGTAGGCAGCTGTATATCAGGGAGTAAAGATTCTGAGAATAAAAACAGCTGCAGCATGTTAAGGTAATTACACAGGGGAAAGGATAATGTACTGGGAACTCCTCAGAAGAATCTGATTTGTGGTGAGGGGAGAGAGATAAAAGCTCATTTAGGAACGACATGAACATGCTGCGTAGGTAGCTGTTTATCAGTAAATATCTCCACTGAGATTAAGAAAAGCAGTAGCTTAATAAATTAAGTACTTCCTGGTATGGTTACTGTACTGGTAACTCCCCAAAAGAATCTGGATTGTGGTGAGGGAACAGAGAAAAAAGCTCATTTAGGACCTGCACTTACGAAGGGGGTAGGCAGCTGTATATCAGGGACTAAACCTTCTGAGAATAAAAACAGCTGGAGCTTGTTAAGGTAATTACACAGGGGAAAGGATAATGTACTGGGAACTCCTCAGAAGAATCTGATTTGTGGTGAGGGGAGAGAGATAAAAGCTCATTTAGGAACGACATGAACATGCTGCATAGGTAGCTGTTTATCAGTAAATATCTCCACTGAGATTAAGAAAAGCAGTAGCTTAAGAAATTAAGTACTTCCTGGTATGGTTACTGTACTGGTAACTCCCCAAAAGAATCTGGATTGTGGTGAGGGAACAGAGAAAAAAGCTCATTTAGGACCTGCACTTACGAAGGGGGTAGGCAGCTGTATATCAGGGACTAAACCTTCTGAGAATAAAAACAGCTGGAGCTTGTTAAGGTAATTACACAGGGGAAAGGATAATGTACTGGGAACTCCTCAGAAGAATCTGATTTGTGGTGAGGGGAGAGAGATAAAAGCTCATTTAGGAACGACATGAACATGCTGCGTAGGTAGCTGTTTCTCAGTAAATATCTCCACTGAGATTAAGAAAAGCAGTAGCTTAATAAATTAAGTACTTCCTGGTATGGTTACTGTACTGGTAACTCCCCAAAAGAATCTGGATTGTGGGTGAGGGAACAGAGAAAAAAGCTCATTTAGGACCTGCACTTACGAAGGGGGTAGGCAGCTGTATATCAGGGAGTAAACCTTCTGAGAATAAAAACAGCTGGAGCTTGTTAAGGTAATTACACAGGGGAAAGGATAATGTACTGGGAACTCCTCAGAAGAATCTGATTTGTGGTGAGGGGAGAGAGATAAAAGCTCATTTAGGAACGACATGAACATGCTGCGTAGGTAGCTGTTTATCAGTAAATATCTCCACTGAGATTAAGAAAAGCAGTAGCTTAATAAATTAAGTACTTCCTGGTATGGTTACTGTACTGGTAAATCCCCAAAAGAATCTGGATTGTGGTGAGGGAACAGAGAAAAAAGCTCATTTAGGACCTGCACTTACGAAGGGGGTAGGCAGCTCTATATCAGGGACTAAACCTTCTGAGAATAAAAACAGCTGGAGCTTGTTAAGGTAATTACACAGGGGAAAGGATAATGTACTGGGAACTCCTCAGAAGAATCTGATTTGTGGTGAGGGGAGAGAGATAAAAGCTCATTTAGGAACGACATGAACATGCTGCGTAGGTAGCTGTTTATCAGTAAATATCTCCACTGAGATTAAGAAAAGCAGTAGCTTAATAAATTAAGTACTTCCTGGTATGGTTACTGTACTGGTAACTCCCCAAAAGAATCTGGATTGTGGTGAGGGAACAGAGAAAAAAAGCTCATTTAGGACCTGCACTTACGAAGGGGGTAGGCACCTGTATATCAGGGAGTAAACCTTCTGAGAATAAAAACAGCTGGAGCTTGTTAAGGTAATTACACAGGAGAAAGGATAAAGTACTGGGAACTCCTCAGAAGAATCTGATTTGTGGTGAGGGGAGAGAGATAAAAGCTCATTTAGGAACGACATGAACATGCTGCGTAGGTAGCTGTTTATCAGTAAATATCTCCACTGAGCTTTAGAAAAGCAGTAGCTTAATAAATTAAGTACTTCCTGGTATGGTTACTGTACTGGTAACTCCCAAAAGAATCTGGATTGTGGTGAGGGAACAGAGAAAAAAGCTCATTTAGGACCTGCACTTACGAAGGGGGTAGGCAGCTGTATATCAGGGAGTAAAGCTTCTGAGAATAAAAACAGCTGCAGCATGTTAAGGTAATTACACAGGGGAAAGGATAATGTACTGGGAACTCCTCAGAAGAATCTGATTTGTGGTGAGGGGAGAGAGATAAAAGCTCATTTAGGAACGACATGAACATGCTGCGTAGGTAGCTGTTTATCAGTAAATATCTCCACTGAGATTAAGAAAAGCAGTAGCTTAAGAAATTAAGTACTTCCTGGTATGGTTACTGTACTGGTAACTCCCCAAAAGAATCTGGATTGTGGTGAGGGAACAGAGAAAAAGCTCATTTAGGACCTGCACTTACGAAGGGGGTAGGCAGCTGTATATCAGGGACTAAACCTTCTGAGAATAAAAACAGCTGGAGCTTGTTAAGGTAATTACACAGGGGAAAGGATAATGTACTGGGAACTCCTCAGAAGAATCTGATTTGTCGTGAGGGGAGAGAGATAAAAGCTCATTTAGGAACGACATGAACATGCTGCGTAGGTAGCTGTTTATCAGTAAATATCTCCACTGAGATTAAGAAAAGCAGTAGCTTAATAAATTAAGTACTTCCTGGTATGGTTACTGTACTGGTAACTCCCCAAAAGAATCTGGATTGTGGTGAGGGAACAGAGAAAAAAAGCTCATTTAGGACCTGCACTTACGAAGGGGGTAGGCAGATGTATATCAGGGAGTAAACCTTCTGAGAATAAAAACAGCTGGAGCTTGTTAAGGTAATTACACAGGGGAAAGGATAATGTACTGGGAACTCCTCAGAAGAATCTGATTTGTGGTGAGGGGAGAGAGATAAAAGCTCATTTAGGAACGACATGAACATGCTGCGTAGGTAGCTGTTTATCAGTAAATATATCCACTGAGATTAAGAAAAGCAGTAGCTTAATAAATTAAGTACTACCTGGTAAGGTTACTGTACTGGTAAATCCCCAAAAGAATCTGGATTGTGGTGAGGGAACAGAGAAAAAAGCTCATTTAGGACCTGCACTTACGAAGGGGGTAGGCAGCTGTATATCAGGGACTAAACCTTCTGAGAATAAAAACAGCTGGAGCTTGTTAAGGTAATTACACAGGGGAAAGGATTAATGTACTGGGAACTCCTCAGAAGAATCTGATTTGTGGTGAGGGGAGAGAGATAAAAGCTCATTTAGGAACGACATGAACATGCTGCGTAGGTAGCTGTTTATCAGTAAATATCCCACTGAGATTAAGAAAAGCAGTAGCTTAATAAATTAAGTACTTCCTGGTATGGTTACTGTACTGGTAACTCCCCAAAAGAATCTGGATTGTGGTGAGGGAACAGAGAAAAAAGCTCATTTAGGACCTGCACTTACGAAGGGGGTAGGCACCTGTATATCAGGGAGTAAACCTTCTGAGAATAAAAACAGCTGGAGCTTGTTAAGGTAATTACACAGGAGAAAGGATAAAGTACTGGGAACTCCTCAGAAGAATCTGATTTTTGGTGAGGGAGGAGAGAGATAAAAGCTCATTTAGGAACGACATGAACATGCTGCGTAGGTAGCTGTTTATCAGTAAATATCTCCACTGAGCTTTAGAAAAGCAGTAGCTTAATAAATTAAGTACATCCTCGTATGGTTACTGTACTGGTAACTCCCCAAAAGAATCTGGATTGTGGTGAGGGAACAGAGAAAAAAGCTCATTTAGGACCTGCACTTACGAAGGGGGTAGGCAGCTGTATATCAGGGAGTAAAGCTTCTGAGAATAAAAAAAGCTGCAGCATGTTAAGGTAATTACACAGGGGAAAGGATAATGTACTGGGAACTCCTCAGAAGAATCTGATTTGTGGTGAGGGGAGAGAGATAAAAGCTCATTTAGGAACGACATGAACATGCTGCGTAGGTAGCTGTTTATCAGTAAATATCTCCAATGAGATTAAGAAAAGCAGTAGCTTAATAAATTAAGTACTTCCTGGTATGGTTACTGTACTGGTAACTCCCCAAAAGAATCTGGATTGTGGTGAGGGAACAGAGAAAAAAGTTCATTTAGGACCTGCACTTACGAAGGGGGTAGGCAGCTGTATATCAGGGACTAAACCTTCTGAGAATAAAAACAGCTGGAGCTTGTTAAGGTAATTACACAGGGGAAAGGATAATGTACTGGGAACTCCTCAGAAGAATCTGATTTGTGGTGAGGGGAGAGAGATAAAAGCTCATTTAGGAACGACATGAACATGCTGCCTAGGTAGCTGTTTATCAGTAAATATCTCCACTGAGATTAAGAAAAGCAGTAGCTTAATAAATTAAGTACTTCCTGGTATGGTTACTGTACTGGTAACTCCCCAAAAGAATCTGGATTGTGGTGAGGGAACAGAGAAAAAAGCTCATTTAGGACCTGCACTTACGAAGGGGGTAGGCAGCTGTATATCAGGGAGTAAACCTTATGAGAATAAAAACAGCTGGAGCTTGTTAAGGTAATTACACAGGAGAAAGGATAAAGTACTGGGAAATCCTCAGAAGAATGTGATTTGTGGTGAGGGGAGAGAGATAAAAGCTCATTTAGGAACGACATGAACATGCTGCGTAGGTAGCTGTTTATCAGTAAATATCTCCACTGAGCTTTAGAAAAGCAGTACCTTAATAAATTAAGTACTTCCTGGAATGGTTACTGTACTGGTAACTCCCCAAAAGAATCTGGATTGTGGTGAGGGAACAGAGAAAAAAGCTCATTTAGGACCTGCACTTACGAAGGGGGTAGGCAGCTGTATATCAGGGAGTAAACCTTCTGAGAATAAAAACAGCTGGAGCTTGTTAAGGTAATTACACAGGGGAAAGGATAATGTACTGGGAACTCCTCAGAAGAATCTGATTTGTGGTGAGGGGAGAGAGAAAAAAGCTCATTTAGGAACGACATGAACATGCTGCGTAGGTAGCTGTATATCAGTAAATATCTCCACTGAGATTAAGAAAAGCAGTAGCTTAATAAATTAAGTACTTCCTGGTATGGTTACTGTACTGGTAACTCCCCAAAAGAATCTGGATTGTGGTGAGGGAACAGAGAAAAAAGCTCATTTAGGACCAGCACTTACGAAGGGGTTAGGCAGCTGTATATCAGGGAGTAAAGCTTCTGAGAATAAAAACAGCTGGAGCTTGTTAAGGTAATTACACAGGAGAAAGGATAAAGTACTGGGAACTCCTCAGAAGAATCTGATTTGTGGTGAGGGGAGAGAGATAAAAGCTCATTTAGGAACGACATGAACATGCTGCGTAGGTAGCTGTTTATCAGTAAATATCTCCACTGAGCTTTAGAAAAGCAGTAGCTTAATAAATTAAGTACTTGCTGGTATGGTTACTGTACTGGTAACTCCCCAAAAGAATCAGGATTGTGGTGAGGGAACAGAGAAAAAAGCTCATTTAGGACCTGCACTTACGAAGGGGGTAGGCAGCTGTATATCAGGGAGTAAAGCTTCTGAGAATAAAACAGCTGCAGCTTGTTAACGTAATTACACAGGGGAAAGGATAATGTACTGGGAACTCCTCAGAAGAATCTGATTTGTGGTGAGGGGAGAGAGATAAAAGCTCATTTAGGAACGACATGAACATGCTGCGTAGGTAGCTGTTTATCAGTAAATATCTCCACTGAGATTAAGAAAAGCAGTATCTTAATAAATTAAGTACTTCCTGGTATGGTTACTGTACTGGTAACTCCCCAAAAGAATCTGGATTGTGGTGAGGGAACAGAGAAAAAAGCTCATTTAGGACCTGCACTTACGAAGGGGGTAGGCAGCTGTATATCAGGGACTAAACCTTCTGAGAATAAAAACAGCTGGAGCTTGTTAAGGTAATTACACAGGGGAAAGGATAATGTACTGGGAACTCCTCAGAAGAATCTGATTTGTGGTGAGGGGAGAGAGATAAAGCTCATTTAGGAACGACATGAACATGCTGCGTAGGTAGCTGTTTATCAGTAAATATCTCCACTGAGATTAAGAAAAGCAGTAGCTTAATAAATTAAGTACTTCCTGGTATGGTTACTGTACTGGTAACTCCCCAAAAGAATCTGGATTGTGGTGAGGGAACAGAGAAAAAAGCTCATTTAGGACCTGCACTTACGAAGGGGGTAGGCAGCTGTATATCAGGGACTAAACCTTCTGAGAATAAAAACAGCTGGAGCTTGTTAAGGTAATTACACAGGGGAAAGGATAATGTACTGGGAACTCCTCAGAAGAATCTGATTTGTGGTGAGGGCAGAGAGATAAAAGCTCATTTAGGAACGACATGAACATGCTGCGTAGGTAGCTGTTTATCAGTAAATATCTCCACTGAGATTAAGAAAAGCAGTAGCTTAATAAATTAAGTACTTCCTGGTATGGTTACTGTACTGGTAACTCCCCAAAAGAAACTGGATTGTGGTGAGGGAACAGAGAAAAAAAGCTCATTTAGGACCTGCACTTACGAAGGGGGTAGGCAGCTGTATATCAGGGAGTAAAGATTCTGAGAATAAAAACAGCTGCAGCTTGTTAAGGTAATTACACAGGGGAAAGGATAATGTACTGGGAACTCCTCAGAAGAATCTGATTTGTGGTGAGGCAGAGAGATAAAAGCTCATTAGGAACGACATGAACATGCTGCGTAGGTAGCTGTTTATCAGTAAATATCTCCACTGAGATTAAGAAAAGCAGTAGCTTAATAATTAAGTACTTCCTGGTATGGTTACTGTACTGGTAACTACCCAAAAGAATCTGGATTGTGGTGAGGGAACAGAGAAAAAAGCTCATTTAGGACCTGCACTTACGAAGGGGGTAGGCAGCTGTATATCAGGGAGTAAAGCTTCTGAGAATAAACACAGCTGCAGCTTGTTAAGGTAATTACACAGGGGAAAGAATAATGTACTGGGAACTCCTCAGAAGAATCTGATTTGTGGTGAGGGGAGAGAGATAAAAGCTCATTTAGGAACGACATGAACATGCTGCGTAGGTAGCTGTTTATCAGTAAATATCTCCACTGAGATTAAGAAAAGCAGTAGCTTAATAAACTAAGTACTTCCTGGTATGGTTACTGTACTGGTAACTCCCCAAAAGAATCTGGATTGTTGTGAGGGAACAGAGAAAAAAGCTCATTTAGGACCTGCACTTACGAAGGGGGTAGGCAGCTGTATATCAGGGACTAAACCTTCTGAGAATAAAAACAGCTGGAGCTTGTTAAGGTAATTACACAGGGGAAAGGATAATGTACTGGGAACTCCTCAGAAGAATCTGATTTGTGGTGAGGGGAGAGAGATAAAAGCTCATTTAGGAACGACATGAACGTGCTGCGTAGGTAGCTGTTTATCAGTAAATATCTCCACTGAGATTAAGAAAAGCAGTAGCTTAATAAATTAAGTACTTCCTGGTATGGTTACTATACTGGTAACTCCCCAAAAGAATCTGGATTGTGGTTAGGGAACAGAGAAAAAAGCTCATTTAGGACTTGCACTTACGAAGGGGGTAGGCAGCTGTATATCAGGGAGTAAACCTTCTGAGAATAAAAACAGCTGGAGCTTGTTAAGGTAATTACACATTGGAAAGGATAATGTACTGGGAACTCCTCAGAAGAATCTGATTTGTGGTGAGGGGAGAGAGATAAAAGCTCATTTAGGAACGACATGAACATGCTGCGTAGGTAGCTGTTTATCAGTAAATATCTCCACTGAGCTTTAGAAAAGCAGTAGCTTAATAAATTAAGTACTTCCTGGTATGGTTACTGTACTGGTAACTCCCCAAAAGAATCTGGATTGTGGTGAGGGAACAGAGAAAAAAGCTCATTTAGGACCTGCACTTACGAAGGGGGTAGGCAGCTGTATATCAGGGAGTAAACCTTCTGAGAATAAAAACAGCTGGAGCTTGTTAAGGTAATTACACAGGAGAAAGGATAAAGTACTGGGAACTCCTCAGAAGAATCTGATATGTGGTGAGGGGAGAGAGATAAAAGCTCATTTAGGAACGACATGAACATGCTGCGTAGGTAGCAGTTTGTCAGTAAATATCTCCACTGAGCTTTAGAAAAGCAGTAGCTTAATAAATTAAGTACTTCCTGGTATGGTTACTGTACTGGTAACTCCCCAAAAGAATCTGGATTGTCGTGAGGGAACAGAGAAAAAAGCTCATTTAGGACTTGCACTTACGAAGGGGGTAGGCAGCTGTATATCAGGGAGTAAAGCTTCTGAGAATAAAAACAGCTGCAGCTTGTTAAGGTAATTACACAGGGGAAAGGATAATGTACTGGGAACTCCTCAGAAGAATCTGATTTGTGGTGAGGGGAGAGAGATAAAAGCTCATTTAGGAACGACATGAACATGCTGCGTAGGTAGCTGTTTATCAGGAAATATCTCCACTGAGATTAAGAAAAGCAGTAGCTTAAGAAATTAAGTACTTCCTGGTATGGTTACTGTACTGGTAACTCCCCAAAAGAATCTGGATTGTGGTGAGGGAACAGAGAAAAAAGCTCATTTAGGACCTGCACTTACGAAGGGGGTAGGCAGCTGTATATCAGGGAGTAAACCTTCTGAGAATAAAAACAGCTGGAGCTTGTTAAGGTAATTACACAGGGGAAAGGATAATGTACTGGGAACTCCTCAGAAGAATCTGATTTGTGGTGAGGGGAGAGAGATAAAAGCTCATTTAGGAACGACATGAACATGCTGCGTAGGTAGCTGTTTATCAGTAAATATCTCCACTGAGATTAAGAAAAGCAGTAGCTTAATAAATTAAGTACTTCCTGGTATGGTTACTGTACTGGTAACTCCCCAAAAGAATCTGGATTGTGGTGAGGGAACAGAGAAAAAAGCTCATTTAGGACCTGCACTTACGAAGGGGCTAGGCAGCTGTATATCAGGGACTAAACCTTCTGAGAATAAAAACAGCTGGAGCTTGTTAAGGTAATTACACAGGGGAAAGGATAATGTACTGGGAACTCCTCAGAAGAATCTGATTTGTGGTGAGGGGAGAGAGATAAAAGCTCATTTAGGAACGACATGAACGTGCTGCGTAGGTAGCTGTTTATCAGTAAATATCTCCACTGAGATTAAGAAAAGCAGTAGCTTAATAAATTAAGTACTTCCTGGTATGGTTACTATACTGGTAACTCCCCAAAAGAATCTGGATTGTGGTGAGGGAACAGAGAAAAAAGCTCATTTAGGACTTGCACTTACGAAGGGGGTAGGCAGCTGTATATCAGGGAGTAAACCTTCTGAGAATAAAAACAGCTGGAGCTTGTTCAGGTAATTACACATTGGAAAGGATAATGTACTGGGAACTCCTCAGAAGAATCTGATTTGTGGTGAGGGGAGAGAGATAAAAGCTCATTTAGGAACGACATGAACATGCTGCGTAGGTAGCTGTTTATCAGTAAATATCTCCACTGAGCTTTAGAAAAGCAGTAGCTTAATAAATTAAGTACTTCCTGGTATGGTTACTGTACTGGTAACTCCCCAAAAGAATCTGGATTGTGGTGAGGGAACAGAGAAAAAAGCTCATTTAGGACCTGCACTTACGAAGGGGGTAGGCAGCTGTATATCAGGGAGTAAACCTTCAGCGAATAAAAACAGCTGGAGCTTGTTAAGGTAATTACACAGGAGAAAGGATAAAGTACTGGGAACTCCTCAGAAGAATCTGATTTGTGGTGAGGGGAGAGAGATAAAAGCTCATTTAGGAACGACATGAACGTGCTGCGTAGGTAGCTGTTTATCAGTAAATATCTCCACTGAGATTAAGAAAAGCAGTAGCTTAATAAATTAAGTACTTCCTGGTATGGTTACTGTACTGGTAACTCCCCAAAAGAATCTGGATTGTGGTGAGGGAACAGAGAAAAAAGCTCATTTAGGACCTGCACTTACGAAGGGGGTAGGCAGCTGTATATCAGGGAGTAAACCTTCTGAGAATAAAAACAGCTGGAGCTTGTTAAGGTAATTACACAGGGGAAAGGATAATGTACTGGGAACTCCTCAGAAGAATCTGATTTGTGGTGAGGGCAGAGAGATAAAAGCTCATTTAGGAACGACATGAACATGCTGCGTAGGTAGCTGTTTATCAGTAAATATCTCCACTGAGATTAAGAAAAGCAGTAGCTTAATAAATTAAGTACTTCCTGGTATGGTTACTGTACTGGTAACTCCCAAAAGAAACTGGATTGTGGTGAGGGAACAGAGAAAAAAGCTCATTTAGGACCTGCACTTACGAAGGGGGTAGGCAGCTGTATATCAGGGAGTAAAGATTCTGAGAATAAAAACAGCTGCAGCTTGTTAAGGTAATTACACAGGGGAAAGGATAATGTACTGGGAACTCCTCAGAAGAATCTGATTTGTGGTGAGGGCAGAGAGATAAAAGCTCATTTAGGAACGACATGAACATGCTGCGTAGGTAGCTGTTTATCAGTAAATATCTCCACTGAGATTAAGAAAAGCAGTAGCTTAATAAATTAAGTACTTCCTGGTATGGTTACTGTACTGGTAACTACCCAAAAGAATCTGGATTGTGGTGAGGGAACAGAGAAGAAAGCTCATTTAGGACCTGCACTTACGAAGGGGGTAGGCAGCTGTATATCAGGGAGTAAAGCTTCTGAGAATAAACACAGCTGCAGCTTGTTAAGGTAATTACACAGGGGAAAGAATAATGTACTGGGAACTCCTCAGAAGAATCTGATTTGTGGTGAGGGGAGAGAGATAAAAGCTCATTTAGGAACGACATGAACATGCTGCGTAGGTAGCTGTTTATCAGTAAATATCTCCACTGAGATTAAGAAAAGCAGTAGCTTAATAAATTAAGTACTTCCTGGTATGGTTACTGTACTGGTAACTCCCCAAAAGAATCTGGATTGTTGTGAGGGAACAGAGAAAAAAGCTCATTTAGGACCTTCACTTACGAAGGGGGGTAGGCAGCTGTATATCAGGGACTAAACCTTCTGAGAATAAAAACAGCTGGAGCTTGTTAAGGTAATTACACAGGGGAAAGGATAATGTACTGGGAACTCCTCAGAAGAATCTGATTTGTGGTGAGGGGAGAGAGATAAAAGCTCATTTAGGAACGACATGAACGTGCTGCGTAGGTAGCTGTTTATCAGTAAATATCTCCACTGAGATTAAGAAAAGCAGTAGCTTAATAAATTAAGTACTTCCTGGTATGGTTACTATACTGGTAACTCCCCAAAAGAATCTGGATTGTGGTTAGGGAACAGAGAAAAAAGCTCATTTAGGACTTGCACTTACGAAGGGGGTAGGCAGCTGTATATCAGGGAGTAAACCTTCTGAGAATAAAAACAGCTGGAGCTTGTTAAGGTAATTACACATTGGAAAGGATAATGTACTGGGAACTCCTCAGAAGAATCTGATTTGTGGTGAGGGGAGAGAGATAAAAGCTCATTTAGGAACGACATGAACATGCTGCGTAGGTAGCTGTTTATCAGTAAATATCTCCACTGAGCTTTAGAAAAGCAGTAGCTTAATAAATTAAGTACTTCCTGGTATGGTTACTGTACTGGTAACTCCCCAAAAGAATCTGGATTGTGGTGAGGGAACAGAGAAAAAAGCTCATTTAGGACCTGCACTTACGAAGGGGGTAGGCAGCTGTATATCAGGGAGTAAACCTTCTGAGAATAAAAACAGCTGGAGCTTGTTAAGGTAATTACACAGGAGAAAGGATAAAGTACTGGGAACTCCTCAGAAGAATCTGATATGTGGTGAGGGGAGAGAGATAAAAGCTCATTTAGGAACGACATGAACATGCTGCGTAGGTAGCAGTTTGTCAGTAAATATCTCCACTGAGCTTTAGAAAAGCAGTAGCTTAATAAATTAAGAACTTCCTGGTATGGTTACTGTACTGGTAACTCCCCAAAAGAATCTGGATTGTGGTGAGGGAAGAGAGAAAAAAGCTCATTTAGGACCTGCACTTACGAAGGGGGTAGGCAGCTGTATATCAGGGAGTAAAGCTTCTGAGAATAAAAACAGCTGCAGCTTGTTAAGGTAATTACACAGGGGAAAGGATAATGTACTGGGAACTCCTCAGAAGAATCTGATTTGTGGTGAGGGGAGAGAGATAAAAGCTCATTTAGGAACGACATGAACATGCTGCGTAGGTAGCTGTTTATCAGTAAATATCTCCACTCAGATTAAGAAAAGCAGTAGCTTAATAAATTAAGTACTTCCTGGTATGGTTACTGTAATGGTAACTCCCCAAAAGAATCTGGATTGTGGTGAGGGAACAGAGAAAAAAGCTCATTTAGGACCTGCACTTACGAAGGGGGTAGGCAGCTGTATATCAGGGACTAAACCTTCTGAGAATAAAAACAGCTGGAGCTTGTTAAGGTAATTACACAGGGGAAAGGATAATGTACTGGGAACTCCTCAGAAGCATCTGATTTGTGGTGAGGGGAGAGAGATAAAAGCTCATTTAGTAACGACATGAACATGCTGCGTAGGTAGCTGTTTATCAGTAAATATCTCCACTGAGATTAAGAAAAGCAGTAGCTTAATAAATTAAGTACTTCCTGGTATGGTTACTGTAATGGTAACTCCCCAAAAGAATCTGGATTGTGGTGAGGGAACAGAGAAAAAAGCTCATTTAGGACCTGCACTTACGAAGGGGGTAGGCAGCTGTATATCAGGGACTAAACCTTCTGAGAATAAAAACAGCTGGAGCTTGTTAAGGTAATTACACAGGGGAAAGGATAATGTACTGGGAACTCCTCAGAAGAATCTGATTTGTGGTGAGGGGAGAGAGATAAAAGCTCATTTAGGAACGACATGAACGTGCTGCGTAGGTAGCTGTTTATCAGTAAATATCTCCACTGAGATTAAGAAAAGCAGTAGCTTAATAAATTAAGTACTTCCTGGTATGGTTACTGTACTGGTAACTCCCCAAAAGAATCTGGATTGTGGTGAGGGAACAGAGAAAAAAGCTCATTTAGGACCTGCACTTACGAAGGGGGTAGGCAGCTGTATATCAGGGAGTAAACCTTCTGAGAATAAAAATAGCTGGAGCTTGTTAAGGTAATTACACAGGAGAAAGGATAAAGTACTGGAACTCCTCAGAAGAATCTGATTTGTGGTGAGGGGAGAGAGATAAAAGCTCATTTAGGAACGACATGAACATGCTGCGTAGGTAGCTGTTTAGATCGGAGGGGGGGTAAATATCTCCACTGAGCTTTAGAAAAGCAGTAGCTTAATAAATTAAGTACTTCCTGGTATGGTTACTGTACTGGTAACTCCCCAAAAGAATCTGGATTGTGGTGAGGGAAGAGAGAAAAAAGCTCATTTAGGACCTGCACTTACGAAGGGGGTAGGCAGCTGTATATCAGGGAGTAAAGCTTCTGAGAATAAAAACAGCTGCAGCTTGTTAAGGTAATTACACAGGGAAAGGATAATGTACTGGGAACTCCTCAGAAGAATCTGATTTGTGGTGAGGGGGAGAGAGATAAAAGCTCATTTAGGAACGACATGAACATGCTGCGTAGGTAGCTGTTTATCAGTAAATATCTCCACTGAGATTAAGAAAAGCAGTAGCTTAATAAATTAAGTACTTCCTGGTATGGTTACTGTAATTTTAACTCCCCAAAAGAATCTGGATTGTGGTGAGGGAACAGAGAAAAAAGCTCATTTAGGACCTGCACTTAAGAAGGGGGGTAGGCAGCTGTATATCAGGGACTCAACCTTCTGAGAATAAAAACAGCTGGAGCTTGTTAAGGTAATTACACAGGGGAAAGGATAATGTACTGGGAACTCCTCAGAAGAATCTGATTTGTGGTGAGGGGAGAGAGATAAAAGCTCATTTAGGAACGACATGAACATGCTACTTAGGTAGCTGTTTATCAGTAAATATCTCCACTGAGATTAAGAAAAGCAGTAGGTTAATAAATGAAGTACTTCCTGGTATGGTTACTGTACTGGTAACTCCCCAAAAGAATCTGGATTGTGGTGAGGGAACAGAGAAAAAAGCTCATTTAGGACCTGCACTTACGAAGGGGGTAGGCAGCTGTATATCAGGGAGTAAACCTTCTGAGAATAAAAACAGCTGGAGCTTGTTAAGGTAATTACACAGGGGAAAGGATAATGTACTGGGAACTCCTCAGAAGAATCTGATTTGTGGTGAGGGGAGAGAGATAAAAGCTCATTTAGGAACGACATGAACATGCTGCGTAGGTACCTGTTTATCAGTAAATATCTCCACTGAGATTAAGAAAAGCAGTAGCTTAAGAAATTAAGTACTTCCTGGTATGGTTACTGTACTGGTAACTCCCCAAAAGAATCTGGATTGTGGTGAGGGAACAGAGAAAAAAGCTCATTTAGGACCTGCACTTACGAAGGGGGTAGGCAGCTGTATATCAGGGAGTAAACCTTCTGAGAATAAAAACAGCTGGAGCTTGTTAAGGTAATTACACAGGGGAAAGGATAATGTACTGGGAACTCCTCAGAAGAATCTGATTTGTGGTGAGGGGAGAGAGATAAAAGCTCATTTAGGAACGACATGAACATGCTGCGTAGGTAGCTGTTTATCAGTAAATATCTCCACTGAGCTTTAGAAAAGCAGTAGCTTAATAAATTAAGTACTTCCTGGTATGGTTACTGTACTGGTAACTCCCCAAAAGAATCTGGATTGTGGTGAGGGAACAGAGAAAAAAGCTCATTTAGGACCTGCACTTACGAAGGGGGTAGGCAGCTGTATATCAGGGAGTAAAGCTTCTGAGAATAAAAACAGCTGCAGCTTGTTAAGGTAATTTCACAGGGGAAAGGATAATGTACTGGAACTCCTCAGAAGAATCTGATTTGTGGTGAGGGGAGAGAGATAAAAGCTCATTTAGGAACGACATGAACATGCTGCGTAGTTAGCTGTTTATCAGTAAATATCTCCACTGAGATTAAGAAAAGCAGTAGCTTAATAAATTAAGTACTTCCTGGTATGGTTACTGTACTGGTAACTCCCCAAAAGAATCTGGATTGTGGTGAGGGAACAGAGAAAAAAGCTCATTTAGGACCTGCACATACGAAGGGGGTAGGCAGCTGTATATCGGGGTTAAACCTTCTGAGAATAAAAACAGCTGGAGCTTGTTAAGGTAATTACACAGGAGAAAGGATAAAGTACTGGGAACTCCTCAGAAGAATCTGATTTGTGGTGAGGGGAGAGAGATAAAAGCTCATTTAGGAACGACATGAACATGCTGCGTAGGTAGCTGTTTATCAGTAAATATCTCCACTGAGCTTTAGAAAAGCAGTAGCTTAATAAATTAAGTACTTCCTGTATGGTTACTGTACTGGTAACTCCCCAAAAGAATCTGGATTGTGGTGAGGGAACAGAGAAAAAAGCTCATTTAGGACCTGCACTTACGAAGGGGGTAGGCAGCTGTATATCAGGGAGTAAAGCTTCTGAGAATAAAAACAGCTGCAGCTTGTTAAGGTAATTACACAGGGGAAAGGATAATGTACTGGGAACTCCTCAGAAGAATCTGATTTGTGGTGAGGGGATAGAGATAAAAGCTCATTTAGGAACGACATGAACATGCTGCGTAGGTAGCTGTTTATCAGTAAATATCTCCACTGAGATTAAGAAAAGCAGTAGCTTAATAAATTAAGTACTTCCTGGTATGGTTACTGTACTGGTAACTCCCCAAAAGAATCTGGATTGTGGTGAGGGAACAGAGAAAAAAGCTCATTTAGGACCTGCACTTACGAAGGGGGTAGGCAGCTGTATATCAGGGAGTAAACCTTCTGAGAATAAAAACAGCTGCAGCTTGTTAAGGTAATTACACAGGGGAAAGGATAATGTACTGGGAACTCCTCAGAAGAATCTGATTTGTGGTGAGGGGGAGAGAGATAAAAGCTCATTTAGGAACGACATGAACATGCTGCGTAGGTAGCTGTTTATCAGTAAATATCTCCACTGAGATTAAGAAAAGCAGTAGATTAATAAATTAAGTACTTCCTGGTATGGTTACTGTACTGGTAACTCCCCAAAAAAATCTGGATTGTGGTGAGGGAACAGAGAAAAAAGCTCATTTAGGACCTGCACTTACGAAGGGGGTAGGCAGCTGTATATCAGGGAGTAAACCTTCTGAGAATAAAAACAGCTGGAGCTTGTTAAGGTAATTACACAGGAGAAAGGATAAAGTACTGGGAACTCCTCAGAAGAATCTGATTTGTGGGAGAGGGGAGAGAGAAAAAAGCTCATTTAGGAACGACATGAACATGCTGCGTAGGTAGCTGTTTATCAGTAAATATCTCCACTGAGATTAAGAAAAGCAGTAGCTTAATAAATTAAGTACTTCCTGGTATGGTTACTGTACTGGTAACTCCCCAAAAGAATCTGGATTGTGGTTAGGGAACAGAGAAAAAAGCACATTTAGGACCTGCACTTACGAAGGGGGTAGGCAGCTGTATATCAGGGAGTAAAGCTTCTGAGAATAAAAGCAGCTGGAGCTTGTTAAGGTAATTACACAGGGGAAAGGATAATGTACTGGGAACTCCTCAGAAAAATCTGATTTTTGGTGAGGGGAGAGAGATAAAAGCTCATTTAGGAACGACATGAACATGCTGCGTAGGTAGCTGTTTATCAGTAAATATCTCCACTGAGATTAAGAAAAGCAGTAGCTTAATAAATTAAGTACTTCCTGGTATGGTTACTGTACTGGTAACTCCCCAAAAGAATCTGGATTGTGGTGAGGGAACAGAGAAAAATGCTCATTTAGGACCTGCACTTACGAAGGGGGTAGGCAGCTGTATATCAGGGAGTAAACCTTCTGAGAATAAACACAGCTGGAGCTTGTTAAGGTAATTACACAGGGGAAAGGATAATGTACTGGGAACTCCTCAGAAGAATCTGATTTGTGGTGAGGAGAGAGAGATAAAAGCTCATTTAGGAACGACATGAACATGCTGCGTAGGTAGCTGTTTATCAGTAAATATCTCCACTGAGATTAAGAAAAGCAGTAGCTTAATAAATTAAGTACTTCCTGGTATGGTTACTGTACTGGCAACTCCCCAAAAGAATCTGGATTGTGGTGAGGGAACAGAGAAAAAAGCTCATTTAGGACCTGCACTTACGAAGGGGGTAGGCAGCTGTATATCAGGGAGTAAACCTTCTGAGAATAAAAACAGCTGGAGCTTGTTAAGGTAATTACACAGGAGAAAGGATACAGTACTGGGAACTCCTCAGAAGAATCTGATTTGTGGTGAGGGGAGAGAGATAAAAGCTCATTTAGGAACGACATGAACATGATGCGTGGGTAGCTGTTTATCAGTAAATATCTCCACTGAGCTTTAGAAAAGCAGTAGCTTAATAAATTAAGTACTTCCTGGTATGGTTACTGTACTGGTAACTCCCCAAAAGAATCTGGATTGTGGTGAGGGAACAGAGAAAAAAGCTCATTTAGGACCTGCACTTACGAAGGGGGTAGGCAGCTGTATATCAGGGAGTAAAGCTTCTGAGAATAAAAAACAGCTGCAGCTTGTTAAGGTAATTACACAGGGGAAAGGATAATGTACTGGGAACTCCTCAGAAGAATCTGATTTGTGGTGAGGGGAGAGAGATAAAAGCTCATTTAGGAACGACATGAACATGCTGCGTAGGTAGCTGTTTATCAGTAAATATCTCCACTGAGATTAAGAAAAGCAGTAGCTTAATAAATTAAGTACTTCCTGGTATGGTTACTGTACTGGTAACTCCCCAAAAGAATCTGGATTGTGGTGAGGGAACAGAGAAAAAAGCTCATTTAGGACCTGCACTTACGAAGGGGGTAGGCAGCTGTATATCAGGAGTAAACCTTCTGAGAATAAAAACAGCTGGAGCTTGTTAAGGTAATTACACAGGAGAAAGGATAAAGTACTGGGAACTCCTCAGAAGAATCTGATTTGTGGTGAGGGGAGAGAGATAAAAGCTCATTTAAGAACGACATGAACATGCTGCGTATGTAGCTGTTTATCAGTAAATATCTCCACTGAGCTTTAGAAAAGCAGTAGCTTAATAAATTAAGTACTTCCTGGTATGGTTACTGTACTGGTAACTCCCCAAAGGAATCTGGATTGTGGTGAGGGAACAGAGAAAAAAGCTCATTTAGGACCTGCACTTACGAAGGGGGTAGGCAGCTGTATATCAGGGAGTAAAGCTTCTGAGAATAAAAACAGCTGCAGCTTGTTAAGGTAATTACACAGGGGAAAGGATAATGTACTGGGAACTCCTCAGAAGAATCTGATTCGTGGTGAGGGGAGAGAGATAAAAGCTCATTTAGGAACGACATGAACATGCTGCGTAGGTAGCTGTTTATCAGTAAATATCTCCACTGAGATTAAGAAAAGCAGTAGCTTAATAAATTAAGTACTTCCTGGTATGGTTACTGTACTGGTAACTCCCCAAAAGAATCTGGATTGTGGTGAGGGAACAGAGAAAAAAGCTCATTTAGGACCTGCACTTACGAAGGGGGTAGGCAGCTGTATATCAGGGAGTAAACCTTCTGAGAATAAAAACAGCTGAAGCTTGTTAAGGTAATTACACAGGAGAAAGTATAAAGTACTGGGAACTCCTCAGAAGAATCTGATTTGTGGTGAGGGGAGAGAGATAAAAGCTCATTTAGGAACGACATGAACATGCTGCGTAGGTAGCTGTTTATCAGTAAATATCTCCACTGAGCTTTAGAAAAGCAGTAGCTTAATAAATTAAGTACTTCCTGGTATGGTTACTGTACTGGTAACTCCCCAAAAGAATCTGGATTGTGGTGAGGGAACAGAGAAAAAAGCTCATTTAGGACCTGCACTAACGAAGGGGGTAGGCAGCTGTATATCAGGGAGTAAAGCTTCTGAGAATAAAAACAGCTGCAGCTTGTTAAGGTAATTACACAGCGGAAAGGATAATGTACTGGGAACTCCTCAGAAGAATCTGATTTGTGGTGAGGGGAGAGAGATAAAAGCTCATTTAGGAACGACATGAACATGCTGCGTAGGTAGCTGTTTATCAGTAAATATCTCCACTGAGATTAAGAAAAGCAGTAGCTTAATAAATTAAGTACTTCCTGGTATGGTTACTGTACTGGTAACTCCCCAAAAGAATCTGGATTGTGGTGAGGGAACAGAGAAAAAAGCTCATTTAGGACCTGCACTTACGAAGGGGGTAGGCAGCTGTATATCAGGGACTAAACCTTCTGAGAATAAAAACAGCTGGAGCTTGTTAAGGTAATTACACAGGGGAAAGGATAATGTACTGGGAACTCCTCAGAAGAATCTGATTTGTGGTGAGGGGAGAGAGATAAAAGCTCATTTAGGAACGACATGAACGTGCTGCGTAAGTAGTTGTTTATCAGTAAATATCTCCACTGAGATTAAGAAAAGCAGTAGCTTAATAAATTAAGTACTTCCTGGTATGTTTACTGTACTGGTAACTCCCCAAAAGAATCTGGATTGTGGTGAGGGAACAGAGAAAAAAGCTCATTTAGGACCTGCACTTACGAAGGGGGTAGGCAGCTGTATATCAGGGGAGTAAAGCTTCTGAGAATAAAAACAGCTGCAGCTTGTTAAGGTAATTACACAGGGGAAAGGATAATGTACTGGGAACTCCTCAGAAGAGTCTGATTTGTGGTGAGGGGAGAGAGATAAAAGCTCATTTAGGAACGACATGAACATGCTGCGTAGGTAGCTGTTTATCAGTAAATATCTCCACTGAGCTTAAGAAAAGCAGTAGCTTAATAAATTAAGTACTTCCTGGTATCGTTACTGTACTGGTAACTCCCCAAAAGAATCTGGATTGTGGTGAGGGAACAGAGAAAAAAGCTCATTTAGGACCTGCACTTACGAAGGGGGTAGGCAGCTGTATATCAGGGAGTAAACCTTCTGAGAATAAAAACAGCTGGAGATTGTTAAGGTAATTACACAGGAGAAAGGATAAAGTACTGGGAACTCCTCAGAAGAATCTGATTTGTGGTGAGGGGAGAGAGATAAAAGCTCATTTAGGAACGACATGAACATGCTGCGTAGGTAGCTGTTTATCAGTAAATATCTCCACTGAGATTAAGAAAAGCAGTAGCTTAATAAATTAAGTACTTCCTGGTATGGTTACTGTACTGGTAACCTTCCAAAAGAATCTGGATTGTGGTGAGGGAACAGAGAAAAAAGCTCATTTAGGACCTGCACTTACGAAGGGGGTAGGCAGCTGTATATCAGCGAGTAAACCTTCTGAGAATAAAAACAGCTGGAGCTTGTTAAGGTAATTACACAGGAGAAAGGATAAAGTACTGGGAAGTCTTCAGAAGAATCTGATTTGTGGTGAGGTGAGAGAGATAAAAGCTCATTTAGGAACGACATGAACATGCTGCGTAGGTAGCTGTTTATCAGTAAATATCTCCACTGAGCTTTAGAAAAGCAGTAGCTTAATAAATTAAGTACTTCCTGGTATGGTTACTGTACTGGTAACTCCCCAAAAGAATCTGGATTGTGGTGAGGGAACAGAGAAAAAAGCTCATTTAGGACCTGCACTTACGAAGGGGTTAGGCAGCTGTATATCAGGGAGTAAAGCTTCTGAGAATAAAAACAGCTGCATCTTGTTAAGGTAATTACACAGGGGAAAGGATAATGTACTGGGAACTCCTCAGAGGAATCTGATTTGTGGTGAGGGGGAGAGAGATAAAATCACATTTAGGAACGACATGAACATGCTGCGTAGGTAGCTGTTTATCAGTAAATATCTCCACTGAGATTAAGAAAAGCAGTAGCTTAATAAATTAAGTACTTCCTGGTATGGTTACTGTACTGTTAACTCCCCAAAAGAATCTGGATTGTGGTGAGGGAACAGAGAAAAAAGCTCATTTAGGACCTGCACTTACGAAGGGGGTAGGCAGCTGTATATCAGGGAGTAAACCTTCTGAGAATAAAAACAGCTGGAGCTTGTTAAGGTAATTACACAGGGGAAAGGATAATGTACTGGGAACTCCTCAGAAGAATCTGATTTGTGGTGAGGGGAGAGAGATAAAAGCTCATTTAGGAACGACATGAACATGCTGCGTAGGTAGCTGTTTATCAGTAAATATCTCCACTGAGATTAAGAAAAGCAGTAGCTTAATAAATTAAGTACTTCCTGGTATGGTTACTGTACTGGTAACTCCCCAAAAGAATCTGGATTTTGGTGAGGGAACAGAGAAAAAAGCTCATTTAGGACCTGCACTTACGAAGGGGGTAGGCAGCTGTATATCAGGGAGTAAACCTTTTGAGAATAAAAACAGCTGGAGCTTGTTAAGATAATTACACAGGAGAAAGGATAAAGTACTGGGAAGTCCTCAGAAGATTCTGATTTGTGGTGAGGGGAGAGAGATAAAAGCTCATTTAGGAACGACATGAACATGCTGCGTAGGTAGCTGTTTATCAGTAAATATCTCCACTGAGCTTTAGAAAAGCAGTAGCTTAATAAATTAAGTACTTCCTGGTATGGTTACTGTACTGGTAACTCCCCAAAAGAATCTGGATTGTGGTGAGGGAACAGAGAAAAAAGCTCATTTAGGACCTGCACTTACGAAGGGGGTAGGCAGCTGTATATCAGGGAGTAAAGCTTCTGAGAATAAAAACAGCTGCAGCTTGTTAAGGTAATTACACAGGGGAAAGGATAATGTACTGGGAACTCCTCAGAAGAATCTGATTTGTGGTGAGGGGAGAGAGATAAAAGCTCATTTAGGAACGACATGAACATGCTGCGTAGGTAGCTGTTTATCAGTAAATATCTCCACTGAGATTAAGAAAAGCAGTAGCTTAATAAATTAAGTACTTCCTGGTATGGTTACTGTACTGGTAACTCCCCAAAAGAATCTGGATTGTGGTGAGGGAACAGAGAAAAAAGCTCATTTAGGACCTGCACTTACGAAGGGGGTAGGCAGCTGTATATCAGGGAGTAAACCTTCTGAGAATAAAAACAGCTGGAGCTTGTTAAGGTAATTACACAGGAGAAAGGATAAAGTACTGGGAACTCCTCAGAAGAATCTGATTTGTGGTGAGGGGAGAGAGATAAAAGCTCATTTAGGAACGACATGAACATGCTGCGTAGGTAGCTGTTTATCAGTAAATATCTCCACTGAGATTAAGAAAAGCAGTAGCTTAATAAATTAAGTACTTCCTGGTATGGTTACTGTACTGGTAACTCCCCAAAAGAATCTGGATTGTGGTGAGGGAACAGAGAAAAAAGCTCATTTAGGACCTGCACTTACGAAGGGGGTAGGCAGCTGTATATCAGGGAGTAAACCTTCTGAGAATAAAAACAGCTGGAGCTTGTTAAGGTAATTACACAGGGGAAAGGATAATGTACTGGGAACTCCTCAGAAGAATCTGATTTGTGGTGAGGGGAGAGAGATAAAAGCTCATTTAGGAACGACATGAACATGCTGCGTAGGTAGCTGTTTATCAGTAAATATCTCCACTGAGATTAAGAAAAGCAGTAGCTTAATAAATTAAGTACTTCCTGGTATGGTTACTGTACTGGTAACACCCCAAAAGAATCTGGATTGTGGTGAGGGAACAGAGAAAAAAGCTCATTTAGGACCTGCACTTACGAAGGGGGTAGGCAGCTGTATATCAGGGAGTAAAGCTTCTGAGAATAAAAACAGCTGCAGCTTGTTAAGGTAATTACACAGGGGAAAGGATAATGTACTGGGAACTCCTCAGAAGAATCTGATTTGTGGTGAGGGGAGAGAGATAAAAGCTCATTTAGGAACGACATGAACATGCTGCGTAGGTAGCTGTTTATCAGTAAATATCTCCACTGAGATTAAGAAAAGCAGTAGCTTAATAAATTAAGTACTTCCTGGTATGGTTACTGTACTGGTAACTCCCCAAAAGAATCTGGATTTTGGTGAGGGAACAGAGAAAAAAGCTCATTTAGGACCTGCACTTACGAAGGGGGTAGGCAGCTGTATATCAGGGAGTAAAACTTCTGAGAATAAAAACAGCTGGAGCTTGTTAAGGTAATTACACAGGAGAAAGGATAAAGTACTGGGAACTCCTCAGAAGAATCTGATTTGTGGTGAGGGTAGAGAGATAAAAGCTCATTTAGGAACGACAGGAACATGCTGCGTAGGTAGCTGTTTATCAGTAAATATCTCCACTGAGCTTTAGAAAAGCAGTAGCTTAATAAATTAAGTACTTCCTGGTATGGTTACTGTACTGGTAACTCCCCAAAAGAATCTGGATTGTGGTGAGGGAACAGAGAAAAAAGCTCATTTAGGACCTGCACTTACGAAGGGGGTAGGCAGCTGTATATCAGGGAGTAAAGCTTCTGAGAATAAAAACAGCTGCAGCTTGTTAAGGTAATTACACAGGGGAAAGGATAATGTACTGGGAACTCCTCAGAAGAATCTGATTTGTGGTGAGGGGAGAGAGATAAAAGCTCATTTAGGAACGACATGAACATGCTGCGTAGGTAGCTGTTTATCAGTAAATATCTCCACTGAGATTAAGAAAAGCAGTAGCTTAATAAATTAAGTACTTCCTGGTATGGTTACTGTACTGGTAACTCCCCAAAAGAATCTGGATTGTGGTGAGGGAACAGAGAAAAAAGCTCATTTAGGACCTGCACTTACGAAGGGGGTAGGCAGCTGTATATCAGGGACTAAACCTTCTGAGAATAAAAACAGCTGGAGCTTGTTAAGGTAATTACACAGGGGAAAGGATAATGTACTGGGAACTCCTCAGAAGAATCTGATTTGTGGTGAGGGGAGAGAGATAAAAGCTCATTTAGGAACGACATGAACGTGCTGCGTAGGTAGCTGTTTATCAGTAAATATCTCCACTGAGATTAAGAAAAGCAGTAGCTTAATAAATTAAGTACTTCCTGGTATGTTTACTGTACTGGTAACTCCCCAAAAGACTCTGGATTGTGGTGAGGGAACAGAGAAAAAAGCTCATTTAGGACCTGCACTTACGAAGGGGGTAGGCAGCTGTATATCAGGGAGTAAAGCTTCTGAGAATAAAAACAGCTGCAGCTTGTTAAGGTAATTACACAGGGGAAAGGATAATGTACTGGGAACTCCTCAGAAGAGTCTGATTTGTGGTGAGGGGAGAGAGATAAAAGCTCATTTAGGAACGACATGAACATGCTGCGTAGGTAGCTGTTTATCAGTAAATATCTCCACTGAGCTTACGAAAAGCAGTAGCTTAATAAATTAAGTACTTCCTGGTATGGTTACTGTACTGGTAACTCCCCAAAAGAATCTGGATTGTGGTGAGGGAACAGAGAAAAAAGCTCATTTAGGACCTGCACTTACGAAGGGGGTAGGCAGCTGTATATCAGGGAGTAAACCTTCTGAGAATAAAAACAGCTGGAGATTGTTAAGGTAATTACACAGGAGAAAGGATAAAGTACTGGGAACTCCTCAGAAGAATCTGATTTGTGGTGAGGGGGAGAGAGATAAAAGCTCATTTAGGAACGACATGAACATGCTGCGTAGGTAGCTGTTTATCAGTAAATATCTCCACTGAGATTAAGAAAAGCAGTAGCTTAATAAATTAAGTACTTCCTGGTATGGTTACTGTACTGGTAATTCCCCAAAAGAATCTGGATTGTGGTGAGGGAACAGAGAATAAAGCTCATTTAGGACCTGCACTTACGAAGGGGTTAGGCAGCTGTATATCAGGGAGTGAAGCTTCTGAGAATAAAAACAGCTGCATCTTGTTAAGGTAATTACACAGGGGAAAGGATAATGTACTGGGAACTCCTCAGAAGAATCTGATTTGTGGTGAGGGGAGAGAGATAAAAGCTCATTTAGGAACGACATGAACATGCTGCGTAGGTAGCTGTTTATCAGTAATTATCTCCACTGAGCTTTAGAAAAGCAGTAGCTTAATAAATTAAGTAATTCCTGGTATGGTTACTGTACTGGTAACTCCCCAAAAGAATCTGGATTGTGGTGAGGGAACAGAGAAAAAAGCTCATTTAGGACCTGCACTTACGAAGGGGGTAGGCAGCTGTATATCAGGGAGTAAAGCTTCTGAGAATAAAAACAGCTGCAGCTTGTTAAGGTAATTACACAGGGGAAAGGATAATATACTGGGAACTCCTCAGAAGAATCTGATTTGTGGTGAGGGGAGAGAGATAAAAGCTCATTTAGGAACGACATGAACATGCTGCGTAGGTAGCTGTTTATCAGTAAATATCTCCACTGAGCTTTAGAAAAGCAGTAGCTTAATAAATTAAGTACTTCCTGGTATGGTTACTGTACTGGTAACTCCCCAAAAGAATCTGGATTGTGGTGAGGGAACAGAGAAAAAAGCTCATTTAGGACCTGCACTTACGAAGGGGGTAGGCAGCTGTATATCAGGGAGTAAAGCTTCTGAGAATAAAAACAGCTGCATCTTGTTAAGGTAATTACACAGGGGAAAGGATAATGTACTGGGAACTCCTCAGAAGAATCTGATTTGTGGTGAGGGGAGAGAGATAAAAGCTCATTTAGGAACGACATGAACATGCTGCGTAGGTAGCTGTTTATCAGTAAATATCTCCACTGAGCTTTAGAAAAGCAGTAGCTTAATAAATTAAGTACTTCCTGGTATGGTTACTGTACTGGTAACTCCCCAAAAGAATCTGGATTGTGGTGAGGGAACAGAGAAAAAAGCTCATTTAGGACCTGCACTTACGAAGGGGGTAGGCAGCTGTATATCAGGGAGTAAACCTTCTGAGAATAAAAACAGCTGGAGCTTGTTAAGGTAATTACACAGGGGAATGGATAATGTACTGGGAACTCCTCAGAAGAATCTGATTTGTGGTGAGGGGAGAGAGATAAAAGCTCATTTAGGAACGACATGAACATGCTGCGTAGGTAGCTGTTTATCAGTAAATATCTCCACTGAGATTAAGAAAAGCAGTAGCTTAATAAATTAAGTACTTCCTGGTATGGTTACTGTACTGGTAACTCCCCAAAAGAATCTTGATTGTTTTGAGGGAACAGAGAAAAAAGCTCATTTAAGACCTGCACTTACGAAGGGGGTAGGCAGCTGTATATCAGGGACTAAACCTTCAGAGAATAAAAACAGCTGGAGCTTGTTAAGGTAATTACACAGGGGAAAGGATAATGTACTGGGAACTCCTCAGAAGAATCTGATTTGTGGTGAGGGGAGAGAGATAAAAGCTCATTTAAGAACGACATGAACATGCTGCGTAGGTAGCTGTTTATCAGTAAATATCTCCACTGAGATTAAGAAAAGCAGTAGCTTATAAATTAAGTACTTCCTGGTATGGTTACTGTACTGGTAACTCCCCAAAAGAATCTGGATTGTGGTGAGGGAACAGAGAAAAAAGCTCATTTAGGACCTGCACTTACGAAGGGGGTAGGCAGCTGTATATCAGGGAGTAAAGCTTCTGAGAATAAAAACAGCTGGAGCTTGTTAAGGTAATTACACAGGGGAAAGGATAATGTACTGGGAACTCCTAAGAAGAATCTGATTTGTGGTGAGGGGAGAGAGATAAAAGCTCATTTAGGAACTACATGTACATGCTGCTTAGGTAGATGTTTATCAGTAAATATCTCCACTGAGATTAAGAAAAGCAGTAGCTTAATAAATTAAGTACTTCCTGTTATGGTTACTGTACTGGTAACTCCCCAAAAGAATCTGGATTGTGGTGAGGGAACAGAGAAAAAAGCTCATTTTGGACCTTCAATTACGAAGGGGGTAGGCAGCTGTATATCAGGAGGTAAGGCTTCTGACAATAAAAACAGTTGGAGCTTGTTAAGGTAATTACACAGGGGAAAGGATTATGTACTGGGAACTCCTCAGAAGAATCTGATTTGTGGTGAGGGGAGAGAGATAAAAGCTCATTTAGGAACGACATGAACATGCTGCGTAGGTAGCTGTTTATCAGTAAATATCTCCACTGAGATTAAGAAAAGCAGTAGCTTAATAAATTAAGTACTTCCTGGTATGGTTACTGTACTGGTAACTCCCCAAAATAATCTGGATTGTGGTGAGGGAACAGAGAAAAAAGCTCATTTAGGACCTGCACTTACGAAGGGGGTAGGCAGCTGTATATCAGGGAGTAAACCTTCTGAGAATAAAAACAGGTGGAGCTTGTTAAGGTAATTACACAGGAGAAAGGATAAAGTACTGGGAACTCCTCAGAAGAATCTGATTTGTGGTGAGGGGAGAGAGATAAAAGCTCATTTAGGAACGACATGAATATGCTGCGTAGGTAGCTGTTTATCAGTAAATATCTCCACTGAGCTTTAGAAAAGCAGTAGCTTAATACATTAAGTACTTCCTGGTATGGTTACTGTACTGGTAACTCCCCAAAAGAATCTGGATTGTGGTGAGGGAACAGAGAAAAAAGCTCATTTAGGACCTGCACTTACGAAGGGGGTAGGCAGCTGTATATCAGGGAGTAAAGCTTCTGAGTATAAAAACAGCTGCATCTTGGTAAGGTAATTACACAGTGGAAAGGATAATGTACTGGGAACTCCTCAGAATCTGATTTGTGGTGAGGGGAGAGAGATAAAAGCTCATTTAGGAACGACATGAACATGCTGCGTAGGTAGCTGTTTATCAGTAAATATCTCCACTGAGATTAAGAAAAGCAGTAGCTTAATAAATTAAGTACTTCCTGGTATGGTTACTGTACTGGTAACTCCCCAAAAGAATCTGGATTGTGGTGAGGGAACAGAGAAAAAAGCTCATTTAGGACCTGCACTTACGAAGGGGGTAGGCAGCTGTATATCAGGGAGTAAACCTTCTGAGAATAAAAACAGCTGGAGCTTGTTAAGGTAATTACACAGGGGAAAAGATAATGTACTGGGAACTCCTCAGAAGAATCAGATTTGTGGTGAGGGGAGAGAGATAAAAGCTCATTTAGGAACGACATGAACATGCTGCGTAGGTAGCTGTTTATCAGTAAATATCTCCACTGAGATTAAGAAAAGCAGTAGCTTAATAAATTAAGTACTTACTGGTATGGTTACTGTACTGGTAACTCCCCAAAAGAATCTGGATTGTGGTGAGGGAACAGAGAAAAAAGCTCATTTAGGACCTGCACTTACGAAGGGGGTAGGCAACTGTATATCAGGGAGTAAACCTTCTGAGAATAAAAACAGCTGGAGCTTGTTAAGGTAATTACACAGGAGAAAGGATAATGTACTGGGAACTCCTCAGAAGAATCTGATTTGTGGTGAGGGGAGAGAGATAAAAGCTCATTTAGGAACGACATGAACATGCTGCGTAGGTAGCTGTTTATCAGTAAATATCTCCACTGAGCTTTAGAAAAGCAGTAGCTTAATAAATTAAGTACTTCCTGGTATGGTTACTGTACTGGAAACTCCCTAAAATAATCTGGATTGTGGTGAGGGAACAGAGAAAAAAGCTCATTTAGGACCTGCACTTAGGAAGGGGGTAGGCAGCTGTATATCAGGGAGTAAAGCTTCTGAGAATAAAAACAGCTGCAGCTTGTTAAGGTAATTACACAGGGGAAAGGATAATGTACTGGGAACTCCTCAGAAGAATCTGATTTGTGGTGAGGGTAGAGAGATAAAAGCTCATTTAGGAACGACATGAACATGCTGCGTAGGTAGCTGTTTATCAGTAAATATCTCCACTGAGATTAAGAAAAGCAGTAGCTTAATAAATTAAGTACTTCCTGGTATGCTTACTGCACTGGTAACTCCCCAAAAAAATCTGGATTGTGGTGAGGGAACAGAGAAAAAAGCTCATTTAGGACCTGCACTTACGAAGGGGGTAGGCAGCTCTATATCAGGGAGTAAACCTTCTGAGAATAAAAACAGCTGGAGCTTGTTAAGGTAATTACACAGGGGAAAGGATAATGTACTGGGAACTCCTCAGAAGAATCTGATTTGTGGTGAGGGGAGAGAGATAAAAGCTCATTTAGGAACGACATGAACATGCTGCGTAGGTAGCTGTTTATCAGTAAATATCTCCACTGAGATTAAGAAAAGCAGTAGCTTAATAAATTAAGTACTTCCTGGTATGGTTACTGTACTGGTAACTCCCCAAAAGAATCTGGATTGTGGTGAGGGAACAGAGAAAAAAGCTCATTTAGGACCTGCACTTACGAAGGGGGTAGGCAGCTGTATATCAGGGAGTAAACCTTCTGAGAATAAAAACAGCTGGAGCTTGTTAAGGTAATTACACAGGAGAAAGGATAATGTACTGGGAACTCCTCAGAAGAATCTGATTTGTGGTGAGGGAGAGAGATAAAAGCTCATTTAGGAACGACATGAACATGCTGCGTAGGTAGCTGTTTATCAGTAAATATCTCCACTGAGATTAAGAAAAGCAGTAGTTTAATAAATTAAGTACTTCCTGGTATGGTTACTGTACTGGTAACTCCCCAAAAGAATCTGGATTGTGGTGAGGGAACAGAGAAAAGAGCTCATTTAGGACCTGCACTTACGAAGGGGGTAGGCAGCTGTATATCAGGGAGTAAACCTTCTGAGAATAAAAACAGCTGGAGCTTGTTAAGGTAATTACACAGGGGAAAGGATAATGTACTGGGAACTCCTCAGAAGAATCTGATTTGTGGTGAGGGGAGAGAGATAAAAGCTCATTTAGGAACGACATGAACATGCTGCGTAGGTAGCTGTTTATCAGTAAATATCTCCACTGAGATTAAGAAAAGCAGTAGGTTAATAAATTAAGTACTTCCTGGTATGGTTACTGTACTGGTAACTCCCCAAAAGAATCTGGATTGTGGTGAGGGAACAGAGAAAAAAGCTCATTTAGGACCTGCACTTACGAAGGGGGTAGGCAGCTGTATATCAGGGAGTAAACCTTCTGAGAATAAAAACAGGTGGAGCTTGTTAAGGTAATTACACAGGAGAAAGGATAAAGTACTGGGAACTCCTCAGAAGAATCTGATTTGTGGTGAGGGGGAGAGAGATAAAAGCTCATTTAGGAACGATATGAATATGCTGCGTATGTAGCTGTTTATCAGTAAATATCTCCACTGAGCTTTTGAAAAGCAGTAGCTTAATAAATTAAGTACTTCCTGGTATGGTTACTGTACTGGTAACTCCCCAAAAGAATCTGGATTGTGGTGAGGGAACAGAGAAAAAAGCTCATTTAGGACCTGCACTTACGAAGGGGGTAGGCAGCTGTATATCAGGGAGTAAAGCTTCTGAGTATAAAAACAGCTGCATCTTGGTAAGGTAATTACACAGTGGAAAGGATAATGTACTGGGAACTCCTCAGAAGAATCTGATTTGTGGTGAGGGGAGAGAGATAAAAGCTCATTTAGGAATGACATGAACATGCTGCGTAGGTAGCTGTTTATCAGTAAATATCTCCACTGAGATTAAGAAAAGCAGTAGCTTAATAAATTAAGTACTTCCTGGTATGGTTACTGTACTGGTAACTCCCCAAAAGAATCTGGATTGTGGTGAGGGAACAGAGAAAAAAGCTCATTTAGGACCTGCACTTACGAAGGGGGTAGGCAGCTGTATATCAGGGAGTAAACCTTCTGAGAATAAAAACAGCTGGAGCTTGTTAAGGTAATTACACAGGGGAAAAGATAATGTACTGGGAACTCCTCAGAAGAATCAGATTTGTGGTGAGGGGAGAGAGATAAAAGCTCATTTAGGAACGACATGAACATGCTGCGTAGGTAGCTGTTTATCAGTAAATATCTCCACTGAGATTAAGAAAAGCAGGAGCTTAATAAATTAAGTACTTACTGGTATGGTTACTGTACTGGTAACTCCCCAAAAGAATCTGGATTGTGGTGAGGGAACAGAGAAAAAAGCTCATTTAGGACCTGCACTTACGAAGGGGGTAGGCAACTGTATATCAGGGAGTAAACCTTCTGAGAATAAAAACAGCTGGAGCTTGTTAAGGTAATTACACAGGAGAAAGGATAATGTACTGGGAACTCCTCAGAAGAATCTGATTTGTGGTGAGGGGAGAGAGATAAAAGCTCATTTAGGAACGACATGAACATGCTGCGTAGGTAGCTGTTTATCAGTAAATATCTCCACTGAGCTTTAGAAAAGCAGTAGCTTAATAAATTAAGTACTTCCTGTTATGGTTACTGTACTGGAAACTCCCTAAAATAATCTGGATTGTGGTGAGGGGAACAGAGAAAAAAGCTCATTTAGGACCTGCACTTAGGAAGGGGGTAGGCAGCTGTATATCAGGGAGTAAAGCTTCTGAGAATAAAAACAGCTGCAGCTTGTTAAGGTAATTACACAGGGGAAAGGATAATGTACTGGGAACTCCTCAGAAGAATCTGATTTGTGGTGAGGGGAGAGAGATAAAAGCTCATTTAGGAACGACATGAACATGCTGCGTAGGTACCTGTTTATCAGTAAATATCTCCACAGAGATTAAGAAAAGCAGTAGCTTAATAAATTAAGTACTTCCTGGTATGCTTACTGTACTGGTAACTCCCAAAAAAATCTGGATTGTGGTGAGGGAACAGAGAAAAAAGCTCATTTAGGACCTGCACTTACGAAGGGGGTAGGCAGCTCTATATCAGGGACTAAACCTTCTGAGAATAAAAACAGCTGGAGCTTGTTAAGGTAATTACACAGGGGAAAGGATAATGTACTGGGAACTCCTCAGAAGAATCTGATTTGTGGTGAGGGGAGAGAGATAAAAGCTCATTTAGGAACGACATGAACATGCTGCGTAGGTAGCTCCTTATCAGTAAATATCTCCACTGACATTAAGAAAAGCAGTAGCTTAATAAATTAAGTACTTCCTGGTATGGTTACTGTACTGGTAACTCCCCAAAAGAATCTGGATTGTGGTGAGGGAACAGAGAAAAAAGCTCATTTAGGACCTGCACTTACGAAGGGGTTAGGCAGCTGTATATCAGGGAGTAAACCTTCTGAGAATAAAAACAGCTGGAGCTTGTTAAGGTAATTACACAGGGGAAAGGATAATGTACTGGGAACACCTCAGAAGAATCTGATTTGTAGTGAGGGGAGAGAGATAAAAGCTCATTTAGGAACGACATGAACATGCTGCGTAGGTAGCTGTTTATCAGTAAATATCTCCACTGAGATTAAGAAAAGCAGTAGCTTAATAAATTAAGTACTTACTGGTATGGTTACTGTACTGGTAACTCCCCAAAAGAATCTGGATTGTGGTGAGGGAACAGAGAAAAAAGCTCATTTAGGACCTGCACTTACGAAGGGGGGTAGGCAACTGTATATCAGGGAGTAAACCTTCTGAGAATAAAAACAGCTGGAGCTTGTTAAGGTAATTACACAGGAGAAAGGATAATGTACTGGGAACTCTCAGAAGAATCTAATTTGTGGTGAGGGGAGAGAGATAAAAGCTCATTTAGGAACGACATGAACATGCTGCGTAGGTAGCTGTTTATCAGTAAATATCTCCACTGATCTTTAGAAAAGCAGTAGCTTAATAAATTAAGTACTTCCTGGTATGGTTACTGTACTGGAAACTCCCCAAAATAATCTGGATTGTGGTGAGGGAACAGAGAAAAAAGCTCATTTATGACCTGCACTTACGAATGGGGTAGGCAGCTGTATATCAGGGAGTAAAGCTTCTGAGAATAAAAACAGCTGCAGCTTGTTAAGGTAATTACACAGGGGAAAGGATAATGTACTGGGAACTCCTCAGAAGAATCTGATTTGTGGTGAGTGGAGAGAGATAAAAGCTCATTTAGGAACGACATGAACATGCTGCGTAGGTAGCTGTTTATCAGTAAATATCTCCACTGAGATTAAGAAAAGCAGTAGCTTAATAAATTAAGTACTTCCTGGTATGCTTACTGTACTGGTAACTCCCCAAAAGAATCTGGATTGTGGTGAGGGAACAGAGAAAAAAGCTCATTTAGGACCTGCACTTACGAAGGGGGTAGGCAGCTGTATATCAGGGACTAAACCTTCTGAGAATAAAAACAGCTGGAGCTTGTTAAGGTAATTACACAGGGGAAAGGATAATGTACTGGGAACTCCTCAGAAGAATCTGATTTGTGGTTAGGGGAGAGAGATAAAAGCTCATTTAGAACGACATGAACATGCTGCGTAGGTAGCTGTTTATCAGTAAATATCTCCACTGAGATTAAGAAAAGCAGTAGCTTAATAAATTAAGTACTTACTGGTATGGTTACTGTACTGGTAACTCCCCAAAAGAATCTGGATTGCGGTGAGGGAACAGAGAAAAAAGCTCATTTAGGACCTGCACTTACGAAGGGGGTAGGCAGCTGTATATCAGGGAGTAAACCTTCTGAGAATAAAAACAGCTGGAGCTTGTTAAGGAAATTACACAGGAGAAAGGATAAAGTACTGGGAACTCCTCAGAAGAATCTGATTTGTGGTGAGGGGAGAGAGATAAAAGCTCATTTAGGAACGACATGAACATGCTGCGTAGGTAGCTGTTTATCAGTAAATATCTCCTCTGAGCTTTAGAAAAGCAGTAGCTTAATAAATTAAGTACTTCCTGGTATGGTTACTGTACTGGTAACTCCCCAAAACAATCTGGATTGTGGTGAGGGAACAGAGAAAAAAGCTCATTTAGGACCTGCACTTACGAAGGGGGTAGGCAGCTGTATATCAGGGAGTAAAGCTTTTGAGAATAAAAACAGCTGCAGCTTGTTAAGGTAATTACACAGGGGAAAGGATAATGTACTGGGAACTCCTCAGAAGAATCTGATTTGTGGTGAGGGGAGAGAGATAAAAGCTCATTTAGGAACGACATGAACATGCTGCGTAGGTAGCTGTTTATCAGTAAATATCTCCACTGAGATTAAGAAAAGCAGTAGCTTAATAAATTAAGTACTTCCTGGTATGGTTACTGTACTGGTAACTCCCCAAAAGAATCTGGATTGTGGTGAGGGAACAGAGAAAAAAGCTCATTTAGGACCTGCACTTTCGAATGGGGTAGGCAGCTGTATATCAGGGAGTAAAGCTTCTGAGAATAAAATCAGCTGGAGCTTGTTAAGGTAATTACACAGGGGAAAGGATAATGTACTGGGAACTCCTCAGAAGAATCTGATTTGTGGTGAGGGGAGAGAGATAAAAGCTCATTTAGGAACGACATGAACATGCTGCGTAGGTAGCTGTTTATCAGTAAATATCTCCACTGAGATTAAGAAAAGCAGTAGCTTAATAAATTAAGTACTTCCTGGTATGGTTACTGTACTGGTAACTCCCCAAAAGAATCTGGATTGTGGTGAGGGAAGAGAGAAAAAAGCTCATTTAAGAACTGCACTTACGAAGGGGGTAGGCAGCTGTATATCAGGGAGTAAACCTTCTGAGAATAAAAACAGCTGCAGCTTGTTAAGGTAATTACACAGGGGAAAGGATAA